>NC_031799.1:71921311-71972988 GCF_001522545.3 Parus major | reverse complement strand
ATGGATGGATGGATGGATGGATGGATGGATGGATGGATGGATGGATGGATGTTGAAAGGGGCAGATGGCTGATCTTTTAAAGCTGATTTTCCCCCTCCCTGTTCCTCTGCAGTTGTCCTAAGTTGCCACATGAAATGCACACTTACTATTTGAACTAAAGATGATACCTAAATGAACACATGACCACCCTGAGTCTCACCCTGCCTCTCTGCACTTAGTTTTAAGAGTTTACCTCGTTGGACATTTGGTGAATTCTGCTGAAGCTCACTGAGATGTAACTATCAGAACCAGGCTCCTAAAAAGCTGAATGCTTCACCAGGATGGAGATTGGTGCTCATCTTGCAGCAGAAGTGACAAAAGCTGCTGCCAGGTGCAGCCCAAGCAGTGTGAGAAAGGCACTGCCTGCATCATTCTGCCCAAGGAACCCTCCCAAATTTCATTTCCTCAGCCTGAGGATTTTCACACTTGCCTCTCAAAAGTGACAGAAAATGAAGCAAACTTACAAACTTGCTCTGCTCAGACCTAAGACACTTTCCCAAACAGAATGCTGTCAAAATGCAGAATGATGCTGCAAACCAGACTTTTCAGCAAAGGCTGTTGCATCCCCAGAACTCCAAACTGGTGCTCATAAACAACCCCTTAATTGTTCCCAGAATGTCAACGAGCAAAAGCCTTTGATAATTTTATTTTGGCAGCAAACAATAGTGTGGAATTAAGTTCATAAAACTTGACTTAATTGTGGATAAAACCCTGGCTTGAGATTTTGTTGCATTTCAGAAGCCAATTAAAGTGTTTACAGATTAGTCAACATCTATCCATCCAATTTGCATCATCAGCATGCAGCCGGCAGTGGAAATGCTAAATAGAAATAAATAAACGGCTGTAATTTATAGTGGTGGAAAGTTATCATCTGCTTCTCTCAGCTTTGTGGTCTGCCAGGATGTCTTTTCCAAACTACAACACTCAGGAAAGTTTGTCTTAAAAAATTGTCCAGTGAAATGTTTCTGTAAACATCATGTCCAAGCAGAGGATGGAATGTTATCATGCAAAACAAAGACCTCCTCACTCATGGCCCATATTTAAAATTCAAACTAGGCATTTTTAAAATACTTTTGTTAAGATTCTGGAGGAATTTGGTACAAACCCTTTGTGGCTTGATCAGTAATGAGTAACGTTCAAAAGATCGAAGAATACAAAAGCATTAATATGAAGTAAACATCTGGGGAAAAAAAAAGAAACAAACCAAAAACCAACTTACCTTTGCCATTATACTTCAACATTTTCCAGCAACAGTTACATTTTTGAGACCAACATTAAACTACATAAAACAAATTTTAATTTATTGTTATTTAAATTTTAAATTACCAATTCCAAATAACTTTTAAAAATGGTATTAGAGCAGTTGCCTTGAACAGTTTACTTTATACTTTTAAGAGGAGCAGCATTCTTTCATTTCAGTACACAAATCAACCACTGATGGAAAAATTTTCTTAGGATCATGTCATGAAGTTCAATTTTCAGTTTAGGAACAGGAGACACTAGGGTATCAGAATATGGTTGATTTGGTCTGGGATATTTTATAATGGTCTTAAGGCAATAAAATTATGACAAGATAAAAACAGCAGACCAGTTTCTGTCATTTGGAGGGGAAACAAAATATCATTTGCCACATAAGACAATAATAAAAAACATTGGCTTCAAGTTTTTTGGCCTACAATTTAACTTCTAGAACTATACTAAAACACATGGAAAATCTCAAGCTTCACAGCACCAGGTCTGGATTTTATGAAAAGTGGTTCTGCCCTAAGTACATCTCATAGCAGCATGAGGATTCATGAGAAGGTTTAACTTTTATTTTCACTTTGCATTGAACTAAAACCCCACACTCGTTTGCCATATGCTGCTGTTACTGCACAGAGAGGCAAAACATCATCTGTTTATCAAGGCTTTTCTGCGTGGAAAAGCGAATGTTTCATGGATCAGCATTTGAGGGAAGCAGAGAGGGCAAGCCCCTCTTTCAGTGAGTATGAGTTTCACCCAGAGATGTGACAGGGGAACAGCAACTTTTTCTTTGTGCAAACCCAGTGTGGATGTGAGAAGAGACATTTGGGTGTCCTGGGTGCCCTCCCCTCCCACGCCAGCCATGCCTCAGGTCCAGTGCCAGGAACAAACAGCACAAGTTTTTAACTTTTCACAGCCAAATTTAAATTTTTTGTATGTTTACTACAGAAAAGTGACACTGATGCCTTTTTGGGCTACCTGAAATCAGAGGCCAGGCCAAGTGAAGGGAATAAAAAGCAGCTGGATTTGCTGAAGGGCCTTCAGGTACATTTAGGGCAGACAAAGCCCCCCAGGGCTGCACCCCAAATGGAGCAGGGCTGACGGGTTCCCCACTTTTCTAAGTCTGCTCCATTTGCACAGCGGGGGTTGATCTCCCAATTGCAGCTGCAGGAATTGATGAAGCCATTCAGCCCCAGTTTGCTGCCCCCAGCTCCCTTTTGTTTGCATTTCTGGGCCCTGAGGCACTGAGGTGTCCTTGATTGCCAGGCCTGGAGAGGAATTGCTGGCTCTGACCCAAATGGGGAAGCAGCAGCTGACCCTGCACATGGGGTTTGGAGTTCTACCCCAAAGACCTGCAGGGTTACAAATGCATGGCAAATATAAAAGCTGAAATCCCCAGGCATCAAGACTTGCCTGAAGCTGGAAAGGGGATTTTTACCAGGATAGCCAGGGCCAAACCTCAGGCTGGAGGGCTCACGGGGAAGGCGGGAGCTGACGAAACCCAACAGAACCCAACAGAAACCCAGCCCTTTCCCCTGCAAGGAATGGTTCTTAATCACCTGTTGGCTTGACTCACTCCAAAATTAAATAGGTTATTATTTGGTTGCAAAGGAAAACTGGGTCCAGCTCAACAATAAAGCAGCTAAATCAAATGGAGAACCCAACCTGATGGTAATCTCCAGATTTCTTCATGCACATCCCAGGTGTTTTATCTGGCCTCACCCATGTTTCAGTTTTCTGTTATTAAAAAAAAAACCCTACAAAATAATCAATGATGATATTTCCTGCATTTGCATTCTGAGGGCAAAGGTTGGCTTACCCTGAGGTTGCAGAGCATCCTACACACCGAGGCCCTGGGGTCTGCTGGTGTCACCATGAGGAGAAAAGCAGTAGAGAGCAGAAGGTGGTTGGGTGGGACTTAATAAATTTGGGCATTTTCAGGTTGTCTGGACTGAACTTCTCTTGCTACTCCAGGGAACCTTGTGGCAGCCCTGTAATTTATTTCTGCTGACTTAACAGATACCAGAGTGTTTTGTTTTTTTTTAACTTCACCCTGGGTATTAAGAAGATAAGTGGGGTTGTTTTAGTGGACAGAAGCAGTAGAAAGAGAAACAAGAAATAAAATGCTGGTGGCTTACAAGGTATAATAATTTAAAGGTGTCAATATATGGATTTGTTCACATAAATGAGGCTTTAGCCAGCTCTGGAATTGGCCCCTGGAAGGAATAACACAATGGGACAATCACAGGAAGAGCCCACAGGGCATTTGTCTTCTATTTGGCTGTAATATATAATTTTGGGGGAAAAAATAAGGTGTCTTTAAATGCAAAATATGGAAAAATGTTTCTAGACTTGAATGATAATTAAGGGAAAAAAAGATGGAAAGAAAACCTCTGAACTGTCAATGCCAAAGTTTTGCTGAGCCAAACACAACTATTTAAAAATGGGAGAGATAAGATGGTTAACTCCAGAGTTCAATATGCAATGAAAAGTAACCTTTGAATCAGATCAATCTGTTGAAGCCTTTCTTTTTTCTGTTCATCCAGCTTTTGAACACGTTCTCAGGCTTTTTCAAACCAAACAAAGAAATAGCCAAAGCCACAAAATATGTACATGATTTGAAGTTCTTTATTCAGGAGCACAATATGTCCATGTCTGTGAGATGAATGGACAAAAGCTGGTAACAAATTTTCATGTCTAAGGGGAAAAGAGACACTGGATCATAATTACAGCTGTGGCTCTTCCAAAATTTCAGAAACTTTCAGACCTTGATACATCTGCATGTCTTATTTTGTTTGTCACAAATATTAAAAAAATAGAAACGATCCCAAAATCTAACTAAATCATAGCTATATATATATATATATATATATATATATATATATATATATATATTTAATTTGGAGAGCAAGGCAATTCATTAATGCCTTGCAGGTGAACAGAAAATATGGTATCTTAAAAGTTGTCTTTAAAAAAATTTTAAAATGTTGCCTTTAAAAATTTTCTTTAAAAATTACTTGAAGATAATTTACAAATTACTGACTGCTACAATGAAAAAAAGGGTACTTTTCCTATTCAATCCTTAGAGGATTTAACTCTGTCCTGTGCCAGACTTTTGGGTTTTTTTTCTTTTAAATTCTAAATTCAGAATGAATTTCCTGAGTTTCCTAATCCTTTCACTAAAATATATTCTTTTGAAAAGATGCCATTAAAACCATTCTGTTAAAAAAAAAAATAAAAAAAAAATAAAAAAAAAATCCCAGTAAGCACACAAAGGAGAATTGCCTTGCAAATATACAAGGAAAAAGTTGTTCTAGGTATGTGATTACACACACTGATTTTCCTGTTACCAAGAAATAGTTGTGAATCAAAGCAAAATACAACCATTTAAAATTGCTGAAAATCACAGAGCCATAACTGTTACTGTCCTGCATATTTAACTTCCACTAGAAACACTCAGAAGTAATTCATGAGCACATTAATTTTTTTCTTCCTGCACCTTTGGGTCATAATTAGATCAATTATCTACAAGAGAAAAAAAGAAATGTGGAAATACAGCCTGCTGCTAAAGTGCAAAGATGCATTTTATAAGCAGTGCTGTGCTTGTACATTCAATACAGAAATAACAGAGATATTGTGTAGGGAAATGTCACTATTGCCCAGATTTGTGTTTTATTGTCACTTAGAATGCTGTGTTACCATGGCTATGTGCCTGGCTAAATCACCAGCAAACTGAAATAATGCTTTAAGTTTTTCTGAAGGGTGAGAGGAAAGAGCTGCCTGTAAACTTTTAGGATGGGGAAAATGGAAAAATAGATTTCATATTAATGTGTCATAGCTCATTTTTGGAAGGCATCAAAACACTCTGTGCTGTGGTTTACTGCTTGCAATAAGCTGTAAAACATTATTTATAAGGCAGCTTTTATTTATAATTGACTACAAAACAATATATTTCAGCCAAAACCAAGGGATGACAAAGTAAAATAGCAGCTGGAGGCGAGGAGGGTTAAGCTACCCTGTCTGAAATGGGGCTTGGCACAGAGAATTTATTCATAAATGATGGTGCAATGTCCTCATGGCAACTTTTTGATGCAGTAGTTCTGTCAACTGGTAGCAGAAGGAAGGGTGAAATGCGTGTGAGTGTGAGTTTATATCCTCCAGCTGGAGGCAGCTACAAGACCCAGCTCCTCTGAGGTGTTTCTTTCATGTTCAGGGTGCACAATACTCTTCAGGGCAGGAGTCTGACAACTGTGCTCCTTAAAAGCAGATAAATCTATCCTCAGCTCATAAGGCTCTCTTAGGCAATTCTCACCCTTCCCCATCCAATTCCTCTCCTGGTCGTTCACTGACTGCTCCAAGTGCAGACCCAAAAAATGGGTTTTTCGTTTTACACCACCTGGAAGGGTTAAACTGACAATATCTGGTGTTGATGTCTTTTTGGGCTACCTGAAATCAGAGGCCAGGCCAAGTGAAGGGAATAAAAAGCAGCTGGATTTGCTGAAGGGCCTTCAGGTACATTTAGGGCAGACAAAGCCCCCCAGGGCTGCACCCCAAATGGAGCAGGGCTGACGGGTTCCCCACTTTTCTAAGTCTGCTCCATTTGCACAGCGGGGGTTGATCTCCCAATTGCAGCTGCAGGAATTGATGAAGCCATTCAGCCCCAGTTTGCTCCCCTATAAAAGTCTCTGGGGCACCAAATGTAAAAGTGTCCAGTTCTTTTCCCAGGATCGGGGTTGACAAACAGAGAGATGGCTTGCACATTTGGATTTAGGATGTTTATTTTGCCTTACCTATATAACATTCTTACAGACAGTGAGCACTTCTACACACTAACCTAACAAGCTACATATGGTGACCTTGGGCTCTGTTCAGAAGGTCTTTTCAGCATAAACTATCCAATTATCAAATGCCAACTAATTTAATTTTACTTTTAACCCCAGTGTTCCACACTGCAGGCTTTTTCACCCAATCACACAAAATTACTAAAATCCTTAAAGAAAAAGGAAAAAAGGCAAAGACAAACCAACACCCAAGAACCTCCATCTTGTCTCTTATCCACTACTCTATCCCAAACTCTAAACTCTCTATTTTTCACCCAGTGATTCAATGCAGTTCAATCTAACTCACACATTCACATTCCCAGCTTCTGCACTCAGTTTTAGAAGCCTTCTCCATAGTCTTAATTTAAACCCAGTGTTCTCTCAAGTGTCTGAGCCTGTCAGCACACATAGAGGGACATTTTCTGTGCCTGGGACTCCAACACTCCCCCAGCTCCCTTTTGTTTGCATTTCTGGGCCCTGAGGCACTGAGGTGTCCTTGATTGCCAGGCCTGGAGAGGAATTGCTGGCTCTGACCCAAATGGGGAAGCAGCAGCTGACCCTGCACATGGGGTTTGGAGTTCTACCCCAAAGACCTGCAGGGTTACAAATGCATGGCAAATATAAAAGATAAACTCCTAAAGCATCATTATAGCTTGTGATCTTATAAGGAAACAACATTAAGTTTCCTTTGTTTGCTTTCTGAGCATCTTGGTGCCATGCCTGCTCATCACTTGCCAGTTCTTCAGGCATGTTTGTGAATACATCAGCATATCATTAAACACAGGTAGAAAGAGGTGCTCGACAGAGGTCTGCTCCACCTCTGGAGATCAAGCGCTAATTTCAGATCACTTTCCATTAAGTGTTTTTCTTTCTACTGGTGTTAATTGGTCAGATTGTACTGAAGTAATAATAATTTGTAAAACTTTGTCACCTTTTCTTTCTTTGTGGTGTCCCCTGGCTTTATTTCCATCTGTTTAACACAACAGTTCCCCTCACCTGGATTTCATTGCAATCATATTTTACCACCTCAAAGCCAAGTAAGTTTTCCAGCCTTTCAAATGCAATCTGGGCAACCATAACTTTATTTTTATATTATCTTAATGTACTTTATCTCACACCTGTGGAGGTTTATGTCAGCAGATTCTACCTGCCCATCAGTTCAAATTAAGATTAATTTATTGAATTTGTTAAAATTTTTATTGGTACAAGGTAACAATACTTATTAATGGTTCCCTCATAAAAAAATTGAAGAATCATAGCCAACAATATTATGTTTCTTCAGACACTTGGTGGAAACCTCTTCTGATGAGGAATGATGATTGTTCAGGCCAAAAAAATGAAGGTTTCATCCCAATTAAGAACAACAGATCAACAACTACTTACTTAGAGAAGCAACTAATAATGAAATCTACACAATCAGAGGCTTAATCCCTCCAAGACTTGTTCCCTTCAATCACTTTTTTTTTTTAAGGATAATAAATTTAAGAGAAAGATCATCCTTTCTGTCCATTTTTAAACTTTCTTCAGCTATTTCAGTGAAAATTTTCAACATGTCCATGCCTGAAGCACATGCACTGAAACTGGACAGAGAGACCTGAATGAGATCTTGGTAATTCATCACCAAAACTCATTCTTTATTTCATTATTTTATTGATTGCAGATGACAAACGTTTCATAAAACAGTCCTTTGCTAGACAAATTCTCATGCAATCCAAATTTAGGGCCTCTTAGTCTAAGATGAACATTTTTAATATGTGTTTCCCTTCTGCAGAGTTGTGGGAATACATTAGGCAGCCTAAAATGTCACACACGTGTAGCTCCTGTATCAGCACAGCAGACACTTGACTGAGTTGTGTCAAAAAAAAGTAAAAAACTAAAAAATGGAGACTCCAAGAAAATTTAAAAAAATCTCAAACAACAGCATTCTTCAAGGATGTAGTGAGAGCACAGAAAAACCTCATTTTCTCATTGAGGAAATGAGAACAGAAGGAAGCTTCTGAGGTCTATTAAAAATTGCCAGGCATGATAACATAGAGGAAATTTTGTTTAAACATATTTCAGCCTGCTCCCAGGAAAAAAAACAAAACAACAGTATCCACTGTTTGTCAGACTTGATGAGCAGAAATTATTCAGATATACTTATATCCTACAAATCCTCTGCCATTATTCTTAGTGCCTGTCCTAAATCCTCTTCACATGTACAATAATTACAATCCCACATCATGCCAAATTCAGAATTAAGGGCTGAACTAGAGAAGTTTGGGCTCTTTCAGTCTGTGGCTGTTGGTGCAACTGAATCAGCATTTTTTGCACATTTTCTGCTTGTGGTTCCTCCAGCCATTTCATCTCACAGCTGCAATATTTAATTTGCACCTGTTTACAAGGATGTGAGATGCAATGCACCGGGCACTGAATGCTTGTAATGAGAAAGCACGGAAATAAAATATTCCTTGCCTCAAAAAGCTCTCCACTCAAAATGTGTGGCAACAGACTGGGTTGAAAAAACAATAGGGAGTATGAAATGAAGTATAAAAATGGCATTCAAGAGGTTGTGATGAAATAAGTGTTGTGGAAGGACCTGGAACACAACACATGAATTGTGCTGATTTTGTGAAAATCACAGATGTAATTTCAACACATCAGTGTTAAATTATATATTTTGTCCATGAGTACATTCAGTGTTTGGTGATGATTTGGCCAGCACCAGGTAGGAGAAAACTAATCTCATTGTGTAATAAAACAATCCAGAATATAATATATATATTATAATGGACAAACTGGCATCCAATGCAAAGAAATACTCTGATAAATCTTCTGCCCTGAAGTAAAATAATTTCAGTGCTGCATTACCTCTCTTTTTTTGCATCAACTCCAACACTGTGACTGTGTCTTACATGCAAATGCATGTTTTTCATCATAAACAATTTTATTTTCCAAGAGGGAAGGAAAAAGAATATATTGAAGACGAAAGCATAACCTGAGAAGATAACATAAATTTTGAGATAATGTAATATACCTAACCCAGTGATTATGGTGAAGAGACAAATGAGACTAATGTTTAAGTTAGGTTGAGATGAAGTTAGTTTATTTTTAGTTTATTATATTCATATTTATATAAATTAGTTTAATACGTATATGTTTATATAAAATACATATTTTATTTAGTTTATTATATGGCTCTTGTAAGAACAGATGCCAGAAAATGTGTCCTTTATGACTTTAGGGGTTGATTTTCTTGTTTCAGCTGAGAATTTTCTTTTTATGTAACATCATGAAATTACTGGTCCACAATCAGCCCTATGGCTTCATCCTTCAATCTCTTCAAAAGATGTCTTAAGAATGCAGTCTTGAAAATATGGGGGGGGGGGGAACTTTTAAAAATAAAATTAAAAATGAGAAAGGAGCACTTGCTCTTGCCAGAAAGCTGGAGCACTTCTCCATTATTGCATACTCAGGAGTGATGGAATCACAGTAAATCTACTCATACATTTTTATTAAAAATGTCATTATTTATGGAGAGACTGCAATTATAATTTCTTTGCATTTCATGCAGGTTTTACTCTATTCCTTTTACCTCTTGCAAGTGTCTGCAGCCACCCACACTGAAGTATCTCCACAAAGGAAGGATTTTGACAATGGCTTCTTTGCAATCCAAGATTGTTTTCTAGTTAACTTAAATGCAGCTGAGTAGTAAATTTTAAAATGGCTTGTCCTTGACTGGTAAGATTATTTAAAGGCCAAAATCCATAAAGCATTGATTACAGAACTGACACAAATGGGAGTGCTGCTGTGCTTAAGTTAAGCATGTGTGTAAGCACTTTGACAGATTGTGTTCTGATCAAGAAAACAGTGGAAAGCACCATCTGTTCAGTGACATTTCACGAGACAGTGACAAAGTTCTGAAGTCTAATCTTCAGTGCAGATGAAGAAGAGATCTGTCTGGAGCAACAAGCTATCATAAAATTAATTTACCAACAGAAGCAGGCGATTCCTCCGCAGTCCCAAACTCTCCTGCTCCCTCACATTCATTTTGAAGATTATAAGGAAAAATAAATTGCAATGTACCCCTGCTGGAGACATAAGGCTCAGTGAGGGTAAGAAAGAAGTGTTGTTTCGGTTTTCTGTGGTAATAGTGGTGAAGGAAATCAAGTCTCTAATAAAATGACTAATTTGCAGGAGTCTGCTCCAATCATTATTACTCTGTCTGTAGTGAGACTGGCATCACTGCAAGTTGCTGCTTTTTCTGCTTTGTCAACCTTATTTCTGAGAAACATCCATCCCACAAGTAATCAGGTTTTCCTGAGGAAAAATCTCCTGTAAAATTTAAATGATTGAGAGTTGAAAATATCCAGGTATACATCCACATGCTGCCAGACATTTTTGTGGAGCAAAATTAGGTAAATAAAGCAGCCAGATCAGATTGATGAGGCTTTCTTTCTTTATTTTTTTTTTCCCCCCAAAACAGCAATGCTTGAAAATGAGAACATTAATATGTGATCTTCTCCCACTCTCATCATGCATGAAAAAAGGAAAAACAGTGAACAGTAAATCCAGTGTGGGGGTCAGACGAAAAATATGCCGTGCTAATAAGGATTGATTGGCACACTCAGGTTCAAATCTCTATTTTTTTGGTTAGCCTCTGGCCAAAAGACTTCATGTTTTAGCAAAAGTGAGAAGTTTCAGTGGCCACAGAAGAAGAAATGTACCAGCTGGGACTTGGCAGAGAGTTAATTCCTGTGACTCACTGTATGGCAGCAGGTGACAAATGTGGACTGGAAAAAGAGATGAAAGAGTGTTTTTTCTGGCATTTCTAGACAACCAGGGTCACTCATAAACCTTGTGTCGTCCAAGGGGCAGCATAATTTATCACATTTTATATCACAGCATTTTATGACATATCAGTCCTTGCCTTAAAGCTCTGAATTCCATGCTCTGAGCTGGGAATTCCTGTTTCCATACAACTTTGGTCATCAAAGAGCAAACTGCATTTAACAGATCAGCTGGGGTAATTGAGATCCAGAGCTGATGACATTCATGAAATGAGTGGGATTGTTCACTCCTTGCAGAGATTCTGATGTTTTGCTCAGGCAACAGCAGCGAACCCTTCCCTCCCCTTCCATTTGTGGTGCAAGGATTGTCTCCATGGCAGTGGCTCTGTGTCTTCAGCAGCTGTGTGCCAGGACACCCTTGCTGAGATGGGTGATGGCAGGATTTATCACACTGAGAAATTTGGCTTTTTTCAGTTTTAAACGAGGGGTTAGATTTTGAAACGCAGGTCGTCACAAGTCACGAAGGCAAGACTTAATCTTGTCCTGCTCCTCTCCAAAATTTGAGGCAACCATGCTGAACCCCAGCTGAGGATCCTCTCAAACCATTAATATGCCCTTGCTTCATCACATTTGCCCACCTAATTGTGCCTACATTTGAGCACTGTTAATCTGGAGTGTTACAGAAATAATCCACGTCTTCATTCTTTGGTTTATCAGTGATCCCTCACAAATTGTACAGCACCAGCCAGCTCTGCACCCAAAACCAGGCAAAAAGAAGGAAAGACATGATTAAAACATCTCTGCAAGATGATGTGCCTCACTTGTAATTATGACAGCAGATCTTTAGCATTTATAGGCTGGGAGAATGCCTGTACTCAGTGGAGCTCTGTCCCCACTGACTCTGTTATTACAGATTTGTTACACTTGACTGATAGAACAAAGTGTCAGGATTGCACCACTTAAGGCCAATTATTTTTCAGCAGCTCTGATTTGATGGCTCCCAGATTCCCACATATTTCATGTTCTGCTGCTGAGGCTGGATTTCAGGATTTTGGAGCAGGGGCGTTCACAGCAGCCTCGTTAAATACGGGCAGATTCTCTTTAATTGAACCGTGCGCTCCTGAACTACAACCTCGTGTTCTTGCCTCGCCCACTTCAGCTGCAGAGGTCAAACAGTTTCCCCATCATTGCTCAGGGAGCTGCCACTGGATTTTCTAACAAGCTAAAAGTCAAGGGTATTTGAATAGAGTGGCCAGTTCATCCTGTATCTGTCGGTAACAAAAGTGTGACTAAATCGGATAAAATTGAAATTAAAAAGCTTTTTAGATTATCAGCTATTTGCTAGCCTGACCAGCATCATTATGTCTCATTAGCTGTAAGCCTCAGCTGCTTCAGAAATGCTGCAATGTCTGTCTGTACCAAAAAATATTCAAAAGAAAATCAGTATTCTCTCCCCACCTGTATATCTCCAAACCAACGGAGAAGGGGAGAAATTCGAATACCACCTTTTGGATTTTCTGGTTCTCTAAATCACAAACACAGTGCAAAGTCTCCTATGATTTTAGATGATATTGTACACTCCCATGTTTGTATTTCAAAAAGATTAATGGCACTGTCCTCATTTAATAAAGTACCTGTGTTTTCACTGCATTAATTTAGTCCCCTGACCCAAATATCTCAAATATACAATTCCAGAATAACCCCCCAGATTATATTATATTATTATAATATAATATTAGATTATAATATATTGCCATATATACTATCTATTATAGTATTCTATTATATTTTATTGTATTAATATATTATTATACAATAGATAATATATAGAAAATATTATATTATATTATATTATATTACATCTTATTATATTACATCTTATTACATCATATTATATTACATCTTATTATATTACATCATATTATATTATATCATATTACAGTACATTATATTATATCATATCATATCATATTATATCATATTATATTGACAGAATCTCTCTTTCTTTTTTCTATGACTATTACTGACAGTAACAGTGGCTATCCAGTGATAAATTTATCTTCCCCATAACAAAACTAAATTTCCTCATATGTACATATTTTTTTTCTACAGCATCTTACAAGTAGCAATACTCCTACAACATAAATTTACTGACCCCATGCAGAATGATGGCATCTTCTTATACAAAGATCTAATGCCAATAAACAGTTGGAAACAATTTTCTATAAGAATTCAGTAATTTAAAATTTTAGGGATAAGTTAAGGCCTGCATATGCGACAGCACTGAAGTATCTTTGTCTTTTTATGAAGTCTCAGAAAACTAAATAATGAATTATTAGTAACTTTCAAGTCATATTAGTGCTAAAGATTAAGTATCTAATAAGCCTGTTATATCATAAGTCAAAATGCAGGGTTTTTGCTACTTTAACTCCTGTATGAGGAGGGTATAATATCAATTATGTTAGTGATGTGCATTAAAATCTCACTAATTACTGACACAGCTATATATTTCTAAACAGAAGACACTTTTTTCCATTCATTGTGACAGAATATAAAAAGAAAGATAAAAAACCCCAGCAACAAAATCAACAACGACAACAAAACAACAAAAAAACCAAAACCAACCAAACAAAAATCCCAAACAAACCCCAAACCCACAACAAACCTTTGTTTTTTACAGAAGGTGCAACAATAATCCTTTTTTTCAGGACAGAACCTCTGTGAGCTGGGACTAGAACTCACTCAAAAGGATGAGGAACACGTGGGAATGCCAGCAAATATCATGTACAAGGATGCACAGACCCTTTCCTTCCCCTCAGCTGCCACTGGAATAGGAGGGACCATCTCAGCATGCAGATTTAACAATCATTTTCTGTATTATCTTTCTCCCCCTCAAACCCTTTTCCAGTAGCTTTTCCCTGTTTAAAAAGATGCCAGAGGTAGGGAGGAGTTCATATGCTCTTCCCAGGCAGCATGGACTGTCATTAAGGGGTGAA
Organism: Parus major; assembly: GCF_001522545.3. Lineage (NCBI taxonomy): Eukaryota > Metazoa > Chordata > Aves > Passeriformes > Paridae > Parus > Parus major. Next base: position 71,959,122 of record NC_031799.1, on the reverse strand, counting down.
AAGAGAGACAGAGTTGTCAGAATAATTTTTAATATTGTGAAAATGCCAGCTTGCTTTATACATATACATTTCAGTTTGCCTTGGGCTCTTTATGGAAATACCCTCAAATCTGTCAGGCCTTACAAATTATTTCATAAATTATTATCTGTACAACAGCTTGCACTAAAAGTACAATATTCATTATTTACCATTCACCTCTAGCTTAAAAATGTTAAAATCTAGTCCTAGGGTGAAGAAAGTGTCACACAAGGTAGGAAATATGCAGTTTACATTTCCAGACAGTCTATGCTTGTAGTGACCAATTTAAGAACAATCTGCAACACACTCTGTTCTTCACAGTGCTAAATAAATGCAGATTAAATAGGCCCAAGACAGTTTATTAATTACTTTTCATATTTAATAGCATCATCAAAAGCATTATTTTAAGGTCATGGGTGATATAATGTGTAATTCATACTAATATCTTATAGGGTAAGCTGGAGAGATGTGGGTTTGTGAAGAGAGTTTCTTTCTCAATAATAAACAAAAATAAATCAGCTGCTAGAGAAGTCCCTGCATTTATGGCTAACACTGTTGCAGCATTTCAGAGTTTATTTACCCACTTTATCTGCTCAGTGAGGAAGTTTCTGTGATGCTCTCACCAAAGGGAAGTGGCTGTGAGGAATTCAGTACTTATCTCTGGCTCCTCTCTTAACATGGTGACATGACAATGATAGACAAACACAGATTTCAATCATCACACTTATTTCAGGCTTTTTTTTAGTGTTTCAGTTTGGAAATGCAAGGAATATATCTCCTCTAGATTCAACAAAGAATATTTCCCACTTCAAAATTTGTTATATCCCATTTTTTCCCCATAAATTCAGATTGAACTGTAAGTGGATGGAAAAAAATAAACCCTCTTTATGGGGAAAATCTAAAACTTTATTAATAAATAGAGATCCTTCCATTAAATTTCAATTTTTTTATTTTATTTTTTTTATTTTAATAGTTCTGCTGAGATGGAGCTCATTTTCTCCAAACAAGACTAAAGAATATTTTAGAAATGTGTTTATGAGGTTAGCTTATTGTTCCTAAATGTAGGGAAGCAAGATAGGAAACGTACTAGAAGCCCTGCATTAGCAAATGTGATTTTCTTTTATGGCTTACTGGTGTTTTATTTACTCCCATAACCCTTCATACAAACTCAATTCCATGTTACAGACATCCTCAAATTTACATCCACAACCTGTTTCAATTGTGTGGAATTTATGGAATTTATTCCATTTATTTACAATTGAATTTATCTACGCCCAGTTCACACCCTTTGCTCAGATTCAATCCAGGGGGGGCATTTCCAGCTCTTCCACTTTTCTTCAAGGAAAAGGTAGAGACAGCAAACAAAATTTCCCCTGGACAGGGAAAATACAGTCCTGGACCAGGATCATTGCAGCATTATAGGAAAGAAACCATCATGAGGTTAAATATCTTCGTTGGGGGTCTGAAAATGGATTTTCTCTGAATATATTTAGTGGAAATATAGTATATAAGGCACATATAACAAAAAAAGGGAGGAATTTTATTTCCAGCTGCTTTCACACGCCTTTTTTTGACCTTTTTTTCCTTAGCTAAAGCACAGGCCTGAATCCTGTTGCTCTTGGCTCAGGACTGACTGGCTGGTTATAAAGAAAAAGAAGGGTGTTATCATCAAGAATAAGTTCCTCAGAACTTATGAAAAAATTATTTTCCCTTTTTTTTTCTCACAAGTCTCATAAGCATCTCACAAGGAAAAGCAAGAGCACAGGGTCACATGCACAATCTTTAAATATCTGTGACTTTAAGTTTTCTACCTGTTGCAAGCATTGGCACAAAAGAAACTAGCAGAAAGTAAATATTAATATTTATTAATATTTATTAATATTTATTAATATTAATATGCTATTAGAATTATTATTGCAAATTGAGCACCTTATCACAGAGACACTTTAGTAAATGGTATCCCAAAGATTTTAAATCTCAAACTTGTCTCAAAAATAATCTTTTTTTTTTTAATTAACACTATTTACTGACTTGTTGAATCCATATTAATTGTGTAGAGAAGAAGTATTTTAATAAAAAGAAGGGCTTTCATAGGTATAGACAGATATTTAAATATGTCAATGTATTTAAATTTATATATGGGTATTTACACATATATGAGTGTAAGATAAACACAAAACCAGAGAAATTTTCTAAAACATAGACATTCAATATTAGAATTATAAATATTCACTACTTTTAAGAACGAATCTGATTTCCTCAAAGAGATGTAAAATGAGAGATACCATTCTTCTGGATCCAAATTACCACTTTTACATGAGTCTCCAGACATATTACTGAGATAAGAGAATAATTCCAGAATGTTTTTTAAATACACTTCCCTTATTTTCATCAGCTCTCCGTGGTTTCATCTTAAGAACAACAACCTTTTCTGATAATTATGTAAATTAAGATAATTAATTTCCATATTTAGAGAGAGAGAGAGAGAGCACACAAAATTTCAAATTTCAACATTTCTCTTAAAATGCTCTTGAACAAGAACAAAGAAATCTTTACCTTTGGGTAGTTTCTCACACATCTGTAAGCCTCATTTTCAAAGTGTTTTTTCAAGGAGGTGATTGCACAGCTGATGTAGAAGGGAGCAGCAAAAATACAACATTTTTGTGATGATACATTACTTTTATTACAGAAGGTTTGGATTGGTAAATATCATCTTATTCCACCCCATGGGCAGCCCCAGCTGCTCTGGGAATTCCATCCCAGCCTCTCCCCACCCTCCCAGGGAATAATTCCTGCTCAATATCCCAGCCCTGACCCCCGAGGATGCCCCTCAACATCCCACAGTCTTTTCCTGCAGTTTTTACAGCTGAGTGCTGAGTGCTGGGATTATTGTTTACTTTTAAATCCACTCAAATAAAGGCACTTTACAGAGAAAATTTCATTAAAGGTAACTAGGGGTGTTTCACACCATAAAATGCCATTTGAGAAAAGAAATACCCAGCTGGCCTGAGTTATTCCACCCTGCTCTTTCTGTGAGTTAGGCACGGTTCAACAGGTCACGACTCTTTTTTCACCCAATGGAGTAAAAATCAATTAGGATTTTACCAAATATGAGCAAGATGAAAATGCAAAGTGTCAGGGAAGGCTGGGTGGAAGCTGCCTGCTGAAGGAGGGCAAGGTCAGCATGGCTTCAAGGGGAAGAGGGCCTTTTTGTTAAAACAGAATTCTGTTGGACGAGGTGCAGGATGTTGAATGAGGATTTTTCCTCTAAGTGGTCACTCTACCTCCATAATTAACAGTCTTTTAATCTATAGATTTACTGGCATATTTGTTTATATCTTTTCATGCCTTTATATTAGTTTATATAATTTTATGGTGTTTTTTTAAACCTACTGTATTTATATATATATATATATATATATCATATTATATTGACAGAATATAATATGATATATACACACACTATATATATAAAATAATTTTCCCAGGATGAGGAGGTGGGTCTGCCAGGTGGCTGCCACCACTTCTCTGCCTCAAAAGCCCTGTGTGCTTGCCCTTGTCCCTTGAACTAGTCAGGTCTATTAAAAAGTCCTTCCCACTACAGAAACAGTCTTTAAATGTAAGTTCAAAGAACCTGGTGCACAAGAGAACTTAAAAAATGCCTTTGAGGGCATGGCAGCATGGCAGTAGCTCAGCTACTTTTAAATTGACTGACTTATGGACTGGTAGGAATACCTGGTGGTCTCGTGGAAGGTGTCCCTCCCCACTGCAGGGGTTGGAATTGGCTGATTTTTAAGGTCACTTCAAACCCAAACCATTCTGTGATTCAGTGGTGCCACAGTGTTCAGCACTACCCTACAGTAATTATCTTTAATAAAAAAATAGATGAATGTATTTTCACACATCAGAATATTGTCCCAGTATTTCCAGTGTTCACAGATATATATGTGTGTATATTTATATTTATATTTGTATTTGTATTTGTATTTATATTTATATTTATATTTATATTTATATTTATATTTATATTTATATTTATATTTATATTATTTATATTTATAACTATATTTATATCTATGTTTATATCTATATCTACATGTAAAAAAAATATCATTATGTTTATTTATGCAAGTAGTTAAACACTGCTTGCTGCCTCCCTTGATGAATCTATTCCTCCCCTATTCCCCCACCCCAAAATTGTTAGAACAAGATTCAGGAATTAATATTTCACTGCTATGAAATAAAAAAATTAAAAAAAAAAAAAAAGTTTGCTGGAAAGAAATTAAATTCCTGCTCAGCATACCCGTAAATAAGACTGGGTAGGAAATACAAAAGACTTGCAAATTATGGTAAATTATATGTCAGGAAGTATAGTCTTGATGCTCAGTGCTCTGGAATAACAACTACCTCTGCCTTTCCAGTTTTTCTCTCCAATCTCTTTTTCACAAGGTATGAAGTTTCCATTCTTTTACTTTTAGTATATGATGAGTGACAAGGTGAATGCCAGCCTCCCAGAAATTTGGCCCACAGAGAGTTTTTTTCCCAGATAAATGTCTATATCTGACTGATTTAGACTCAAGTTGGACAGCGTAAGGTGTGCTACGAATTAATATATAGCTTCATGTGAAATTGCACAGGAAATGCAGATCATGGTATTTTTCAAGTGATACAATTAGAAATTACCATGATTACATGTCAGAGAGGATACATTCCCATGTACACGTGGGAGTGTTTTGTTTGCCTGTAGGAATTTGAAGTCTTTTTTTTTCCTCAAGATGCTTAAATGCCACAAATGCTTTCATGTATCCATTCTGCATCTCCTCATGAGAGGGGCAGCTCCAGCTTCTGCTCCCTGTGACAGGGAAAGAATCCCAGGAAATGGCTGGAGCTGGGCCAGGGGTTTGGGGTGGATTTTGGGAAAGGTTCTTCCCCCAGAGGTGCTGGCACTGCCCAGGCTGCCCAGGGAACGGGCACAGCCCTGAGGCTGCCGGAGCTCCAGGAGCGTTTGGACACCACTCCAGGGATGGCCAGGGTGGGGTTTTGGGGTGTCTGTGAAGGGCCAGGGGCTGCACCAGATGGACCTTGTGGGTCCTTTTGACTCCATGGTTCTACATTGATTCTGTCACTTTTAACCTCAGCATCACCTCCATCACCTGGCCTCACCGTGGGTGACTGTGGAGCCTCCAGAGCATTTCCCAGCGGTGAACGGCTCAGCCTCTCCCAGCTTCGTGGCAGGATTTAGATGCTCACTTTTTTCCTAAGCAGGAAATCTCAGTAGGAGCAAGAAATTAGTGGGTCCACTGCTTTAGACAACGTGGTCCCTAGTAGGAATTTCATTAGGGATCTAACTGTGCAAGGTTAATTTTGTATTAGTAGCCTACTGATTTTGTAGGCTACTAATAAAATCAAAAACTGAAATAAAAACAAGAAAAAAACCTACCCAAAACCCCAAATAAAACCCAAACCAGCAAAGAAACAAAAATAACCAAAATAAAAACAAACCCCAAAAAAGCCCAAATGAAGAAAACCAAACCAAAACCCCAAAACAACCAAACCCCAAACCAAACCAAACAATAAAAGCCAACAAAACAAAACAAAACCCAACAAAGCAAAAAAATAAACAAAGCAAAAAACTCAAGCAAAAAAACAAATGAATAACCAAAACTAAACAAAAAAACAAAAGCAAAAACCCAAAGAAACCCCAACCCCCCAAAACAACAACAACAAAAACAAAACAAAAAAAACCTCAAAAACCAAAAACATATGGCACAGTGAAATTGCAAGAGACCAGAAGCAAGTCATTTGAAAGAGTCACAGCATGAAACAGGTTCAATCTGAACCTGATTCAAGCTTTAAACATTAACTTCTAGGAAAATAGCATTAGAGCTACTTTTACTGCTGATTTTGACAACGATGACACAAAAAGAAATGTGAAAATCTACTTTCTATGCTGGGGAACGAACAGAAGTAAAATCACTATAAAGACACCAAGAAGATAACTGAAGAGTTACTGTGTTTTTAGAAATATAAACAGAACACCTATGCAAGCGTGTCTCCATAAATCCTTAAAATATATGGATACAGGATACAAACCTACAGGTTTATATATCACCCTTGATGATGGCATCTGAAAATTTAAGGATTGAATTGTAACAAGCATGGGAAAATTTGGGTTTTTTTAGCAACTTCTTTTAGACAGACCACTGGGCTGAAGAATATATCATTAGAAGTGTCTTCCATGTTATTTTTAGTGTAAATGGGTGCAGGGACCAGAAATGGCTCACAAAAGGCATAAATTAAACAGAAGTTTGACTACCAAATGATTGAAGAAATGCCCAAGCCTATAAAAAAAATTCAATTTTGAGACAATTCAGATATTTTGAGGTATCTCTAAAACTTCTCAAGGTCATATTGTTTTGGGGGTTTCATTTATTTTTTAAATTAAGTGCCAAAAGAATTGGACTTCTAAGTAAACTGTCCAGGTTTTGGAAGGGTGCAGGAGCAAGAAGGAAAATTGGAGGCCCTCAGCTGCCAGATTTACAGGAACTTTGTGCAGTGAAAGAGCCAATAAATGAGATTGATATTATTACAAATATTTACTCGTGTGTTTCCTACCAACACTTAAAACTTACGACATGCCTGCAAGAAAATATACCGAGGCTGTGTACACTGGGCAGTCCTGAAATGCAAATGTTTGTGCACAGTATATTAAACATGGCAACGATTCCCTACAGTCAAAAATTGCCCTTCCTACTTTCTTCAGAGCTCTGCTGTCTTCTAAAGTACAATTATTTCACTTTAAAGATTTCTGGTTTTAATCCTAACCTCTCAGGGAATTCTTCTTTTTTGGTTGCCTCTACTGATTTTTTGTGGCATTATTCTTTCCTACTCTTTACTTCACACTGCAAAGTATTACATTTCTTCTATTTATATGAATTATATATTCTTATTATAAGAATTCTCTGCTTCCTGAGGGCATTTTGAGGCTGAATTCATTAATATGCATGAGGGGCTCAAACTATAGCAACAAGCACCACTGGGGATGAATGTAAGCATGTATAGATCGCCCCAGAAACACATATCTACACACATATATTAAAACTGATGTGTTTTATTGCTAACTGGTACATGTAACCATTACATGGATACACAAATGCTCTGCATTTCCTCTGCATTGTTTTTCCCCCGCTGCCCGATCAAGCAGATATCTTTGTTATTCCGTTGGCTGAACTGTGTTTATTATTGCTAATAAACCACACCGCTGGATGCTGTGTCTAAGCAAATGTGTGGGAGCTCCACTAAATGTGACTCACACTTCTTTACTCTTGAGATATTCCCAGTAGCAGTGGTGCCAGAATTTATTGTGGGTCTCCTTCAGCCTTCCCACCAACACACAGTTTTCGGGTTTTGTGGTTTTAGGTTTTTTTTTTCCATATTCACTAAAGTGTGATTTGCCAATTTTTATGCTTGTTTCAGTATAGAAGGTGCTGCACTGTCTCCAAAAACTCTAACTCTTGTTTAGCCTTTTGTACATGCCAGGTAAATTTGGTCCTCGTTTTCCTAATCATTAAACAAATAAAAAAGTCAGAACACATTCACATTCCAAACAGGAAGCATGAAATATGATGCAAATCTGGGTTTATAGATTCTCTTCCCAGAGTGGCTCTAAATTTTAGACAGGAGAATTCTAAAGACATTAATTTTATATATTCACTGCTTTTTAGGCACGCTTCCTACTCTTTAGATATTCCAGCATGGCCCAAGGTATCCAGAGCACATTGCAGCTTCTGTTTGAGCTGAAATACTGCTCTTTTCAAAGTTTGTGCCTGCCTCAAATTCAGCACCATTTGTTACCATGGCTGATAATATCCAAACTGGGTTTGAGACCAACTTGCATCTTTCGTGCATTCTAGGCCTGATTTAAATATTAATTTCTAGCCCAATTCTACAGAAAACTTGAGCAAGCTGAGCAGAGAAGCACCTACTAACATTTAGGCCTTGGGATTTGCACAAAAGATATCCTTAGCTTGTCATGGCCCACCCACCTCACCTTTGTTTCCTTCATGTACCTCAGTAAACATATAAATTAAAGATTTTGACACTTGTTTAGAGACGTAATAGAGAATAATTGTAATGCTACTTTCTAAAGGGAACTGTGGGCATTTTAATCCTTGTTTTATTGCACTATAATTTATGGTAATGGAGGAAAAAAAACCAGTCTGTACAATAACACTGCAAAGAATGTTTTAATTACGAGTCAGAAATGTACCATTTGATTTTAATAAACCCACAACGAATAATGTACTGTGTTTTGCAAGGTGAAAGTCGCTTTTCCAATTTTTTAAAGTATAGTTATAAAATGAGGGCTGTTTATCAAGCAACTTGCTTTAAACATTACTTTTTATACACATAGTGCAAAAAGTCAGTATATTAGCCAGCAAAATTATCTATTCAGTTGCTGACTCATTAGTAACTTAAAATTACATTCAATTGCATTACGTGTAGGTGTATTAGGTATCCATACCTCTACCTGAAGTAAAAGCAGGCATATTGTACTTAGAGCAGACAGCCTGATTCTGAGTAGGCAGTATTTGTCACCTGAAAAAGATTTGGAGCTTTGATCAGGTTCCTGGGTAGGGTTTTTTTGTTTGTTTGTGCATTGTGTTGGGGTTTTTTTGTTGGGTTTTTTTGGTCTTTTTGTTTGTTTGTTTTTTGCTTTTTTTAAATTTTTTTTTCAGAGATCTCCTGTGATTGTTATTTGTGCTTCCAGAGACTTTGTGCAAAAAGAAATGTGCTCAGGATGTAACCTGGCCTTTTCATAGTCATCCTACTACGTGTCATATAAAACAAGAAGATGCTTTACAAGTAATATATTTTTAGGGAAAAAAAAATACTCATTTTGGAAGTCAGTGAAATATAGTTGATGGCAGATATAAGATAAAAGCACTGTATTTCACAGGACTAAATTCTTCAAATGAATAATTCAAGTAAATATGATCGTAATGGCTAAAGTTTTAGGGTTTTTCCAAGCAGTGCCACTGTCACTGAAGAAAACAACTTGAAACAACATTTGTTAGTAGTTTTTGCACGTTGGGGTCAGCTAAAATCACGTGCTTTTTTGTTTTATTGCTCCTAATACTTCTTCATTCTGCGGGGAAACACCTCTTTTTTGATATCCAAGTACGTGATAAATACAGTAGTTTTACTTCCTATTACTAAATACCATCCCATTTTATTTCCCCTGTCCCAAAATCACTAAACTCTGCCTGTTTAACTTTGCAATCCTTCCTGCATGGATAATCCCTCCCAATTTTCTGCCACTACACAGTTTAGTTATAAAAACTCCAGTTTGTGTGCCAGACTCTAAATTAAAAAGGAAAATTATGCCCTTTGCAGTTAAGGTTCTTGTGAAATTTTTTTTTGTGATGTCCTCAGACATGCTCTTTTTTCAACACACCCCATGGCCAGCCCTACTTCAGTTCCCTCTATAGTCTGCAATTCTTGTAGTAACAGCTCTTTTACTCTTCTTCTCTGCTTCAACAAGTAATTACCCAAGTGGTTTGTAAATGTCTTAGAAGTTTAAATTTCTCATAAGGCATAACTGGCTTCATTCTATCATTGAGGTTATTAGATCAAAACTTGGGGAATTAGAATTGGGTTCATACATCCTCAAGTAGAAACTCTCTCACAATTCTGCCTCAAAGAGTTTTGACCCAAAACTTTAAGGTTTGTATTACATTACTGAACTCATTCGTGTATACTGTGAATCATCATCTTTATCTGGATATATTCTACCTATATTTCAAACCTAACTGATATTTCAATACTTCTCTGTTGCTTTTTTTGTTTGTTTCTTTTTTCTCATGCCTTCTACCAGGAACAAAAATATATTAATTTAGCTTTCTAGCCTCACACAAATATCAGGGGACAGAGATGGGAAGCTGGTCTTACTCCAGCCAATAATTCCCATTCATATTTATGGTTATTGCTTTTATTATTGCTGCAGAAAAGAAAGGGAAGGAGGGGAAATGGGCTCTGACAAGTGCAGAGTGAACACTTTTGTGAAATCAAAATTAGATAAATGCATGGATAACATTGGAAAAAAAAAAAAGTGAAGTCCATCAAAATGTCTCTTTTAACAAATATGTATAATTGAATATGTGTTTCAGCAAATTTGCTGAAATTCTCCAGATGTATGTGCTGAAAATAGGTCTGCCTCTGCTTTTGGTTGTCATCATTGCTGGTTTTTTTTGTTGTTTTTTGGGTTTTCTTCTTTTAATTTTTAATTTTAACAAAATTACTAGTTGACCAGAGGGTCAGTCTTCATTCCAGCATCAGGCAGGCACTACCATGTGAAAATATTCCTCCTACCAAAGTGAATTTCTATAACTGGAGTTTAAAACTGAAAAATAATACTCATGTTGAGTTCTGGAAGCAACAAGCTTATTTTAGGAATAGAAGTTGCCCTAAAAGTTTGGCAAATATAGGATTCTTGCTGGATTTTTCATATCAGCAAGTGACTTATATAGAAATAAACCCTTTACTTCTTTAGAAGAGATTTACTGACATTTGGGGTTGGGCTAGACAACCTCTAGATTCTAACATTCAATTCCAGTTAACATGAGTAAGATTTTTCAAATTTCAAATTTTGAATTCTTCACAGCACTGGGAGAGCTTGAAAACTCTTAGGGGGGAAAAAAAAAAAAATAAAAGCAAATTCTATTTTTTTAGAGTCCCATAGTGCGAGGACTAATGATTTGAAAGGAAAGAAAAGGTATTTTCCCAGAAAAATACTTTGAATCTCCAGTCTCTCCTGCTCCAGCAGGGTTGTCTATTGATTGATACCTTATAAATACCAGATGGAAAAAAGGCTGCAGACCCTGCTCTCTTCAGGAGCCTGTAGAGCTGACCTTACCCAAAATGTTGGACACTGGGAGGTAAAGAGCAGAATGATGTTTTACTTCATCACTTTCACCCATTAGGACTTTTAGTTCAGAGGTAATCATGCCCTTCAACCCTTACACAAAATTGTTCATCTCAAGTTATCAAGTTGCAGAAATTTCCCCTCTCCTGAAGAAAACTTCTAAAAAAAGAAAATAAAAGAAAAAAAAAAAGAAAATAATAAAAAAAAAGAGGCTGAGCAACAATTTCAATCAGAAAGACTACATTATAAGCAGTTCTTGAGGCATCTGAGTTCAGAAAGCAACCACTTCCACACAGGCTTCTCTGATTTCCTTGTCACACCCCCTGAGCACCTCTCATATTTGATAGCTCTGGGAGGAGCACTCAGCTCCGTGAGGCCAAGGACAGCCAGCTCAGGCTGCCTTCCACCACACCTCCCTTGGCAATCTGACACAAAATCCTGTCCTTTATCTCAGTACTTCCCATCCCTCTAACGTGGATCAGCATCTGAGTTGTTGGATATCATCTAGGGGATGAGGGGTTTGAACATTTCACGTCGAAAAGGAAACAAGAAAGACGCTGGTTGTTTTTGCTGATGTTTGGGAACGAGGAGGATCTTCTCCTCTGTTCTAAAAATAAAAGAGCACTTAAGAAAATTATCAAGCTCTCCCATCTCAATCAGGAAGAATAACTCAAAATTTGGAGGCAACTGGGGTTTCAAATTATTCACTTCCTCCGTAATTTTTTTAAATTTTTTTTTACTGTCTAGGGCAGTTCTATTTTGCAGCCTGGTTTTTATGATATCTACTTTGAAACATCTAGCTCCCCTGTATTTTGTGGAGGAAAAACTGCTAAACCTTTAACCTGAAATTCCCCATAGGACCTGATTATCGATCAGTTTGGCCAGTATCACAGGCTGTGGATCAGACAGAGGATCAGGGAGCTCAGGAAGACTCTCCAAATCCTGTGCCAGCACTCTCCCTTTATCTGGCTCGTGGTCAGCAGAAGCTTTTATTCACCCCAACAATGAAATACAGCGCAGAACAAGAACTGATGATGATCAGTGCGTCTCCCTTGACTTCTGTGAGGTACAGAGCATCGGCAGAGGACCAAGGCCATTAGGACATATTTCATGGTGCACCTGCAGGAATCTTGTTGCGAGTGGCCTTGCCTCAGCTTCCCCTGCTCGTGTTAGAGATGAATTAGGTGGGTGAGTGAGCAGATCCATCAGCCTGCCCCACGCTTCCCCTGTCTGAGCAGCAGCCCTGCAAAGCTGGCACGATTCATCAGCTCTGCCAGAACATCCTTTCACCTCCCTGCATCTCTCTTCAGCACACAGGAGGGAGGTGATAACCAGATCCTTTGTGCACAGGCAGATATTTAAATCTCGTGTCTTACGGGTGGATCCTGTGTGTATAAAGCTTCTGCCATCACCTGATGCATAAATTACACACAGTGGAGGAGGAGGAGGAAGTATCCTGACCTTCCACTGCTACTTCTTACTGCATAACCTCATTCTTTCTTGAGGTGACTATTTTCCCCTCACGATGTGAAAAGGAAACTAACAGTGTAATCTTTCAGAACAGTACAGTGAAAATGTTTTACTGTAATGGAATGAAACTTTCATTTATCGCAGTGTTCTGACTGCAGATTTTCCTGTGGTATGCAGTGTGTTAGGTCTGTGCAGTGATATGGGTAACTGTGGACTTTGGTTTCCCACCAAATCAGGTGAACTCTCTCCTCTTCAATTTCAGTCCTCTAAATTACATGGAATGACCTTCTTATACGTGCTTTTGGAGAGCTGGAACTCTAAAACCAAAGTGCAACACCTTTATTTTTTCCATAACTGCAGTTCTTGTATGTTTTTTGTTTCAGTGCTGATATATAAAATCTTTATTTTGGCTCTCATATTTATGGAAGCTATGTAAGTAGCTACAACAGATGTTTTGTTTTTTGATCAGAATGTTGCCACTAGAATACAGGACACTAAATGCAGCTTAGAATTAAGTTTTGCTGTCTGAAAAAAAACCAAAAAAAAAACAATACAAAAAACCCTCAAACCTATTTACATATGCACTTCCAGGTGATAAAAAAGCATGAAAGACATGTATCATGACACGTTGTGGTTATTAAAACAGGCTTTAAAATAACTTGATAATAATCCCCAGATACCATCTGAAGTGGCACAGCTTTGCTTCAGTCTTTTTCCTAATAAAAAAATAGGCATTTTCATTCACACAGTTCTGAAAGGTCTGGAGCCAGTGCCTTTTTCCAAAATGCCATTTGCACCACAACTCTGGGTCTCAACTCAAACCTAATCTTGCTGTCTGAATAAACAGAAGAAGAATTGATAAAGGCATTTCAGATTATTACTTTAGGGTCTGTGTATGACTTGAAATTGGTTATGGAAAATGAAGTGCAGTGAATCAGTTGAAGGTAAAAGGAATGTGCCCATGCTCATATGAAGAGAAACAATGTCACAGGAGGAAGCGGCTCTAAAAAAGACTCAGGTCATGACTAGAAACATAAAAAGTCCTTCCATTTTTAGTGCTGATAATGCATATTTTCACTAAAAGGTGCTTTTTCTTTCCTGGATTTGGATATCTCATAACTGTCCTCAGCCTTTCAGTCTGGACCTTAAATCAGTACAAGGGACACTAATTCATGAGTCTGTGATAATTTAGTAATAATCCTCATTAGCCCAAAAAATAACCTTTGAGTTTTCTTACCAAAATTATTACATGTGCAGATGTTCTAGGATTTGTGCTCAGAGTTTGCATAAAATGTCTGCTGCTCCTCTCAATGTTCAAAGAAGATAATTCCTGTATGACCCATCCCAGGAAGTGTCCAAGGCCAGGTGAGGAGATGGGGCTTGGAGAAACCTGGGATAGTGGAAGTGTCCCTATCTGTCATAGGGTGACTTTATCTTTAAGATAGCTGTGGGAGCTCGGGAAGTTTGAAGTTGCTGGAGGCTGATGGGAGTCTTTTCTCCTGACCAATTATTGGTCATTCCTGAGAACTGGCGGCAGTTTTAACCATTGAGATCAACTTGTGAACACCACCTTAAGATGTAAGGCCAGGGCTCTCTGGTTCTCTTTGGTTTCTGCCTTCTGATGAGGTAACAGGCTCTGTCTCGGCCTCCTCCCCCGCGCCAGGCCGGACAAGGCCGCAGAGGGTGGGGGGGGAGAAACGGAGCCGGCCGGCCTGGCTTGGTTTGTAGTTTCTGGTGCTAAACTGAAACCTGACACCATCAACATCTGCAGCTTTCCAAGACTTTAATTCTTTCACTACCTGGATGAGACTTACAGATGACTCCTTTTTCCCAGAAAGAGAAAGAGAGATAGGGATAATCAACATGAAGAAGACATCATAAAACCATCAAAGACACTGAAGAAAAGAATTTAGATGGGGAAGAGAGAATAAGGAGATGCTTTAATAAGCTGAAATATTTTTCTGTTAAAGCTATGGAGATGGACAATAGGGTTCTGAAAAAAAACTCCTTTAACTCATGACAGAGTATATTGGGAGGAATTGAGTATTCAAAGTGTGGATTTTGAGCAAAAGGTGGAGTAATTGTGATACAGTGAGGTGCTGGAACAGAGGGGGAGAAGTAATGGTTGAAGATTTGGGACCATTGAGAGGCAAAGAGAAAACTTCTGTTTCCAGAGAGGCTCACAGAGACAGATGAAAAGAACTTTTGCCTTTAAATAACTCATCCTTAAAAATGACATCCCTAGACTCATTTGACGCATACACACCTCAGAGTGATGTGAAATGGGAGGAGTGAATTGATGACAAGATTTCTGAGCAGCTGGCATCAGAGAAATAGAAAGCTATAACAGAAATAGTTTTCTTGTGAGAAACTCCATAGATTAGCAGAAAAAGACTTCTGTTTCTCTACAAAGACTGATGAAAAGACTCTAGCAAGAATTGGGACTGTTTTAAACACCAAAGTTCCAAAGTTTTTTGTCTCTATGTTGTCATGTGAACAAGGGAATGGTGGGTAGTGGGGGATTTAAGGGGTTTTCTGGAGGTTTATTCCGGTGTTCTTATTCTTGTAGTTTTGTTAATAAACTTTCTTTATTCCTTTTAAGTTTTAAGCCTGTTTTGCTCTTGTTCTAATCCATATCTCACAGTAAGAAATAAGTAAGTTTTCTAGTAATTTTTTTAGTTACTGCTTAAAAGACACTACCCATGGCAGGGGTGGCACTGAGGGATCTTTAAGTTCCCTTCCAAACCAAATCATTCCCAGATTTTGTCAATGATAACATGAATCTGTGGTTATGGGATTCCATGATATTTGGGTTCTTTTTAGCTTATGTGAAGCTCTGCTTCAGAACAATAATATGCTTGTTTCGTTATCCACTTTTCAAAATTGCCCCTAAATACTCTGACAGTGACTAAATGCAAAATTCATTAATTTCCTATATACAGAAGAAAGAAACAATACGTTGGATAGAAAATCAAGATGTAGTTTTACATCATTTTGGCCTCTATTCTAGGCATTCCCTGCATATAAATTTGTATTTACCAAATGACAACATTTTTTGGCACAATGCTCACAGTGAGACATCAAAAATTCCATTCACAAGAGGATTTTGTTATTTTCCCACTTTATTTCGCTTGGAATCAAATTGTTTTCAGAATTCCTGATAAACAGCAGCCCAAAACTTTGCCTTGATTTATATCATAATAAAATCTTTCAATGGATGAAATACCTAATGGTGTGATTAGGTAAAAAAAGCAGACAGAATCAATGGTATCAAGGACAAGAGGCAATGGGCACAAATGGAAGGACAAGAATTTCTACTTAAGTGTAAGAAATTTACTTTGAGGATGTTAAAACATAGAAGTTTGGATAGTTTGGAGACTCGCCATTCTTGGAGACCAGAGTCATGGACAGTGTGCTCTAGCTGACAATTTTTTAACAGGCAAGTTGAGCTCAACATCTGGAGAAATCTCTTCTAGAATCAGTAATCCTGTGATTTGAAGAATTAACCCATCAACCCCAGCAAATAATTTGAGTTGTGCAGATTTTTTCATTCAGGAAGACATCTATTCCTGTTTTAAAGATTACAAGATCTCAATTCAGCCTTGGAAAAAATTCTTATTTAATTAGTCATGCTCTTTTTCATAAAATTGTATTTTATTTCCAACTTACGTTTTTGTAGCTTTAAAAAAAAAGTACTTGATATCACAATGTCATTCAAGATATAAATGTATGTTAACTTTTGTTATCGTTGCTGTCATTCTAGGTTTCATGCAAAGAAAGTGCTCTAATATTTTAATAAATTTTGGAATGTTCCCACCCATTTCTCCAATGCAAAAGCCTCCCCTATCTTTGTACACAAAATATGAGCAACATGCAGAATAAAGTCCTACATGACAAAATATTCTGCAGGTAAATGGGGCTGGCTGGGGCCTCAATTTCCACTGGATTTTGAATTTTTGACCTTTCCAAGGAAATTTGTCTTGCACGTCAATCCAACTTCCCTGAAATGCTTTAATAACTGGAATGACAAGAAATTCTACCATGAAATGTAGGAAGTTACAGCTTTTCCAGACCTAATCACAATCATTACTTAAAGGCTTTTATTTTCTGTACAATGGAGAGGCAGATAGACATTACTTCTAAATCCAAACATCTCACTGACTATCTTTAGTCTCTTCACACAGATATTTTACCATGTTTTTTGAGGATGCTAATTTACTTTTTCCTATAGTACATTTTTACTTTATTTTTAAAGCTCGTTGTAAACTTAGAAATTCAATTGTCCAAATATTATTACTATACAAAAATGAGATACAAATTAAAGATTTCTCTTTTTAGGTCAGCACTATGTTTTAACCTCCAGAGAGATTTTAACGTTGCTTATAAAACTCTGAATTTTCTTCAAATTAATGTAGAAATAGCAATCAGCTGGTAGAGGAAGAATTTACTCTTAAGGAAAAAAAACCATCTTCAACTCCATAAACAACATTTCAAAAAATCCAGAATGGATCAAAAATAAGATTGAAAGACTACAAAATGAAAAAAAAAAAAAACAAATATACCAAACTAAAACAAACTAAAAAAAAAAAAAAAAAAAAAAAAAAATCCAACACACCAAAGCAACCAGCCAACCAAAAAATCCAAAGCCTGTAGTTTTGACTGATGTAAATTACTATTACTATAATTCAGCTCAGAAAAACTCCAGCTCAGCTCAACTTCAGGAGAGCTACACGTCTGTACACAGCAGCTGATAAACTGGCACTGCTTACCACATTATTTTATTTCCTTGTCTCATGTGACTTCTCATTAAATATTATTGTCCTCTTCTGGCACTGAGCTGTGATAACATGAAAGCAATACAGATAAGAAATTCATTTGTTAAGGATGAGGGATTCTCCTAATTGGAAAGGAATATTCCAAAGAACAATGTTTCGTTGACGTAGGTTTAATACCTGACTGGTTTGATAAGGTAAATAAGACTCAGAACAATTTAGACTGCCAAAATGTAGGCTTCACAAAGGATGTGGTTGAATTCAGCTGAAGTTGATGAAACTCTACTTTTAATTTAAGGAAAAAAAAACAAAACAACAACCATGGCATTACTCTTTAACACATCAGATGTAATTGGCTGTAATCCACTCAAATGAGTAAGTATTGTTGTGATATAAAGAAAATTTGCCATCATGCATAATTCTGTTGGCCTGCAAAATTTTCACAGTTGTCTTAAAATATGCTGCTCTATTAATAGCCAAAGGGAATACGCCAAGTGAAAGATACAGAAATTTTATTTTTATTTAAATGTTTCTTGAGTTTTGACTCAAAAATTTCCAAAACACTGTGAAAAACTCTAGATCAAAAGTAAGTTTATCTGAGCTATGAGCTACATATTTCTTCCTGTTTGCCCAGCATGTCCCCATCACAGCTGTAATGAATTAAAGAGAAAAAAACAGAAGCAGCAACTCATTAAAAGAAAAAGTAAAATTTTTCTTTTACCAAAAAAAAAATTTTGTTTTACCAAATGACTGACTGAACCATTTATTTTCTGGAGCTGCCTCCTGTTAAATTTTTTTTAAATGTGTTTCAGTCAATATAATTCTTCACACAGCCTACTGCAGTGTGAAGAATACCTGTGGAACTGAGACTTGATAAAATAGCATTTTAATTTTATACCAACATGGAATTGTCATGTATTCTTAGCCTTTAAATAGATTTATATGTGAAATGACAGTTATTGATGGTTCAAATACGTAACTTTAAAGTTTAGGTCTCTATTTCTTTTTAAGCCTGACTTACTTAATAGAAGTAAAATTTCAACTTTGCAATGTTAAATGATGAAAAATTAAATTACTTTCAAGCCCTTTTTTCCAAAAGTCATTAAGTGAAGAAATCACAGTATTTTAAGTACATTTTTGGTTTTAGCAGTGGAATTTAAAAAAAATAGCTTTAAAATCTAAATATGTATTTGTAATAATATTTCCTTTGAAAACAAATCAAGGTTTGCTAAAACAAGAAAACAGAAGACATAGACCTCCATGCATAGGTACGTGATTTTTAGATGTTATTACCTGGTAAGTGCAAATATTTCTGTCAGAACATACAAAATCTTCAGACTATTGGTGAAAACAAGCACTCTGAGAGGAAAACCAAAAATCAGTGAATTCAGCAGTGAACAAGAGCATTCTGTGAATGAAGAACAAGAAAAATTAATTTAACCTGTGCTGCTAATCAAGGTGAATGAACAGGCAGGAGTGTGAGATGGAGCAATAAAACCACCTGGAAGCACCTGGGAAGGCTTTTCATGCAAGCAGCAAAGCATGGCCCTGCAAGACTGCAGTCCTTTCCAGGGCAGTTGTTTATTAACATGCTGCAGTTTCTGATAGCATGGTAAAATTCCTGGTTTAATTCTCTGGAGTCATTGTGGAGACCTGTGAAAATAACAAAATAAACACTTGTTCATCAGCGTGGAGAGCAGAAACCATCTCTCAACAGGCTGCAGGATTCAGAACTGGTTGCTATGATGATTCAATCTCATGTTACTGGAAAAAGTCTTCTTAAGTGGACTGAAGGGACTTTTTTTTTGTCATAAATCCAAACTTAGAAATTACCAAGGAGTTTATTTTTTATTTTTTTTCCCAAGAAACAATTTTCCTGTTGGCCTGATGCTTCATTTTATTTTACACAATTTGAGGCAATATTTGAGGCAGTGGCAGCACCCCAGACCTTACAAATTGAAGAAGGTAACTCCTTGCAGAGGGGATTACAAAACACCTTTTCATGACCTTCAAGAAAATAGTAACATTATCCTTGGAATATGATTGTATATAAGTAGAGCTATATTTTGAAGAAAAAAAAACAAACACCTTCCTCTCTATGACTGAACAAGGGGAAAAAATAAAGTAAGGGTTTTGTTTGGTTTGAACTTTTCCATTTTTAACCTAGGTTATACTTATCTGTAGAGCTGTGATGGGTTGACCCTGACTGGACAAAGCTGAAAAATGTGCTTGAAAACTGCTTCAGGCTGTGGCAGTACACAAGAACTGATTTAAAAAAATCACACTAATGCACTGACAAAACTGAGAACCATTTTTCCTCTCAGCTGCTTTCTTTTACACTTAGTGACAGATATATGCATAAGCCTATCTTTGTGAAAAATTAGCAGCGAAAACAGAATGTTGCTCCCCATCTTCAAGAGCTGGAGTGCTGCACGTTTCTTCTGGGCTCAGAGTGATGATTTGGAGTAGGAGGCTGTGCAAATGTTAGAGGGAAGACGAGCATTTTGGGATGCTTTTGGTCTATTGAATTGCTGGTTTGGGCACAGAGAAGAGTTATGCTGTGTGATAATGAGCAGAAATCCACTAAATCGTTGGAGGCAAAACTTGCACAAATTTAAGGGGAAACTTTGAAAATATTTGATATCCTGAAGCTCAAAGAGAGAGATATCAGAGTGGTGGTGGTGGTGGGGAATGGTTTGTTTTGTTTTTAGTTTTTTTCCCTGCATACTTTAATTGTACATGGCTTCCCAGGTTCTGTCTGCACCAGTTGTTGATGGTTAACAGGGGTTTTCCCCTCTTCTTCAAAAGATTCAACTGTGGTCTCAAAAGAGTTCTGAAATATAAACACTTTTTATAGGACCAGGAATAGGAAGAAGGTTACAATTCCCTTTGTGGGAAGAGTCATGACCACACCTATGGCTCAGCTATATTAAATTACAACATGCCCCTAGCAGAGGGAAATCTTACCACCTATAAAGTTTATTAGCAGAATTCTCTTTGCTTTCTGTTAGACAAGTGTTAGACTAGTGAATAGAGGAATAATCAAAATCATAAGGATTAATATGTTAAAAACAGCTTGCACATTTCATTTTGAATGGAAAATCTTCTTCATTCTGTACTTGTCTGAGTGCAGGTTGTGTTACTGGATCAGAGGAAATCTGCCTGTTCTGCTGGCTTGCATCAGTATTTATGAGGATTTTCATCCTTCTGGTGCCCTGTAAAGCTCAATGTCCTTCGTTTTCCTGTCTTGACTCTAATGTGAGGTTCCTGCTTCTCGCAGAATTGCAGCACCACACCTGCCTGTGAGAAGAAGCTGGCGATAGCAGCAGAGTTCTAGCAGGTCCCCTGAGGTCCACAAGTGTTCAGCGAGGGCAAAGCACTAGAAAATGAACAGGTTGATGTAGTTTTAGAGGTCTCTGATGCCTAATTATTTCAAATGATGTCACTCTCACAGTTAATACTGGAAGAAGTTAACCAAAGTTAATTAACATGTGCTTTGGCAGTCTGCTCAGTTTAATTATTCTGCTGCATTCTGTTAGGGCAGACTATCCAGATAGTAATGCTGATAAAAATTCCTTGTAAAATTGCTATTTTGGCTGAGGGTTCTGTACCATGAATGACTGCTCTTGTGCCCTGGCTGCTGAGTGGGGCATTTTTTTATGAGTTACCAGCAGACTCTGTTTCTACAGCTGCCAAGGAAAATAGTAGGTTAAATAATGCTGGGATATGAGGAAAGGCATTGGATGGGCTTTAAGGTCCATTTCAACCCAAACCATTCTGTGATTCTTCAGCTCTCTGATCTTGATTCTTACAGCTGAAAGAAAGATAACCCCACCAATATTCCACGTCTTATAGACAAACTAAATGGAAGAAAGTGATGTTTTAATGAAACTTTAAACAGCAATCTGTTTAAAGTTTCAGGAGGTCTTTTGGGCCAAAATCCTATTCAGTTACCATTTTTGCACCACTCAAAAGAGTCTCATTTTTTGAGGAAAAAAATTGTTTTTGTTGGTTTGGGGTTTTTTGTGTTGTTGGGTTTTTTTGGTGTGTTTGTTGGGTTTTTTCGGTTGGTTTTTTGGTTTGGTTTTGGGGATTTGCATGCTATAAGGTGAAATACATCTTTTGGGAATGGTAACTTCATGAGGGTGGAAATTCAGAACAATTCAGTATTTTGCCAGCCTTAGCAAAAAAATAAATATTTAAATTTCCATTTCTTTTTCCACCTGTAAACAGTCCACAGAATTTTTTGTTCAGTAGTCACAAATAAATTACATACAACTATGATCCTAGCAGAAAAAAACCCCCACAAAATAAAACATGGTTTTTATGTGTTTCTTCTGGGTCACACTGTACAGATTGCCTTGAGCTGAGTTTCTGATTTTGCTTTCACTGAAAGCAAAAGAAACCAAAACTTTGCATCTTACCCTTGCACCTGAAGACTCCTCAGGAAGGTTGTTTCTATGTTACACTCCTCCTCAGGGCAGATAATATGCTTCTGTGACACAACAATGGACACTCACCAAATCTTCTCTATTTAGACCAAAAAAGACTGCAAGATTTCTGTGGAAATACAAATGAACTTTAGAATAATAAATTTACCTGGCAGAATAAACACTTCCAAGCTCTGTGTCTCAGCAGTTGAGGGTTTTGAGGGTTGGTAAGTCTTGGCTGAGGTCTTCAGCATTCGTCAGTGTTCTGTTTTCCAGTGAGAAAAGTAGATTTTTTTTTTTTTAACTGAAAAGATGGCTTGGCTGTGTATTTCAGAATTTCCTCAGTCTCTCCTGACATCCAGGCTGAAGTGACTAATTTTCAGAGTTGCTAATCCCCCCCAGAAAAATTAAAAATAAAAATAATAATAATAAAAAAAGGTATCTAGGCAGTGTGCCTGCATCAGTGAGTTTGCATGCAAAGTTGAGGACAGAATGCTACATGGTGCCAAGACAAAACTGTTCGGTGTTTTACAACAGAATAACGCCCAGAAGAAAGTTAAATCTGCAGCTGTCATGTGACAACCTCCCACAGCTGAAGATCCTGCAAATTTAGAGGATGACCAAACCAATTGATTTAGATCAGGGCATAGATAGAAGTGGAAGGATATTCACCACTCCATGGACTTGGCTTTGAGAGATGATTTATGGTCTGCAGCCTTGAGTCCAAAAGAGTTTTCATGCCCGAAGAGGTGTCAGGGAGGTGGTCTCACACCTGCCCAGTCGCACATCTCAGTGCTCACAGGACAGCAGAGTTTGCAGCTGCACACAGAACAGGTTACAGAAGTGTTGTGGGTTAAACCCAGCCCTTCTTTCCAGGCCAAAAAAAAATACTATTTCAAGGCACCTCTGCAAGTGAAAATGTATCTTCTTCCTGCTTATTAAAGCTCCTTGAAATTCCTCACCAACCCAACACGTAGCAGCTGCAAAAGACCTCTTTTGGAGCATTTCAGCTCTCTTTCTCACCCACAATGCCCTCATCAACTGAGCTTGTACCTCAACAATTGAAATGAATTACTTTTACTCAAATTCAGATAACTTTTTCAGTCTGGCATCCACTGCAATCTTGTTTTCCCTGTTGCCCATTAACAAAACACATTAGGAAAACCTCTGGGTACCTTTAGGGAATAAGTATTGATTTACAAACTTCTATGGAAGGAAAAAATTGTTACTTTCTGAGAAAATGATCCCCTCTGAGATGTCAGACTGTTTTGACACTGAATTGATGGATAACCTTGTTCTGCTCTAACAATTACAATCTAAAAAGCCTCACTGATTAAAACATGATTCCTCTAATTTGGATTTGGGACTGCCACATGTCTCTTATTCAGTCTTTGCAACAGAGCCATCGAAAGTCAACATAAATACCCTTGTAAGCATGAGAAGAACATGGTTGTAAATTTCCTTTGGGTCAAAAAGATTAATTTGTTCTAATAATTAGCATTCAGGCCACTGAGATTTAAATACAACTTGTGGAATGCTAAGCAAAACAGTCTACAAGGATCTAATATCTACTTTGTTCTACTTGATTAAACACAACACAAGTGCCACTAGACCTCTTGGAACTACATAATATACTTTTATACCCAGATGTCCCAGTTTCTCCTTCATTTGCATTTACTCAGTCTTTTAAACGGCAGTAGTTGCTATCAAATCTCCCATGCAGAGAGAAAGTCTGAAAGAAATTAGCTTTCTTCAGCCCACTGCTTTTTCCCCCCTTTTTCTTTTCAATTTTTTCCTTTTTATTTCCTTTTATTTTTTTTTTTTCCTTCCTTCCCAACCTTCCTGGATGGCCTAAACCTCGAATTAACATCAGAGAGAACTGATAAGCTGTAGACTGGCTTTATTGGTATCCAAATATATCTATACCTATATCAATATATATATATCTTTATATCTATATATCTATATATTGATATATATACATTTATATATATACATATTACGTATACATTTATACTTATCTAATTGAATAAGTAGATTATGTCTACTAATTCACATTGAGAATCACACACTCACAAGCTCAGCTTGCCATGTTCTAAGTGTTTTATCCACTGGAAAAGTATCACTGCACGACTTTTTCTTATTTTTTTAACTTCTCATTAAACATTAAATAAAGCAATTTTAATCATCTTTTTCTTGCTTAAAACACATTTCCTATTATGACAAAGCCTTTTATTGTTTCTCCTTTCATTGAAAAAAAGAAAAGTCACTATTTTACCTTCAGGTTCATCATCTTTTATTAGCATATAATATAGTAAATCACCTTAATTGTTTATTTTTTAGTTGCATGCCATAAGATCAGGTAAATCCTTGTTGTCTTGTTGTTTTGGTTTTTTTTTGTCCCTCATTTTTCCAGCTGTTCTACCTACATTGCAGTAATATCTGCCCTACTTTATTCAGACTCCTAAATCCAACATCATCCCTTTGTAACAGCTTGTGAACGGATTCCTGGGAACACACAAAATAGGCCAAAGGTGTAGGGTGAGCCCCGGGGCAAGTAACTGAAATAACCAGGCAAATATGTGACAAAATAAGTGTAAAGTGTGGGAAATTATTGAACTGTCTTATATTTGGAGAGGGAATAAAGGTTATATGCCCATAAATTTTTTGTGAGATTTTAGTGTCAAGGCTGTATTTATATGTTTTCATGGTCATGTGCATCAGCCTCCTATGCAGAAAAAGAAAAAAACTTGTTTTCATTAAGAATACATTTTTTAGTTTGGCTGTATTAGTTATAATCCCTAACTTTGGAAACTGTAACTTGGAATGTTCCAGAAACAAAACAAAATAAAATTAATGGTTAAGGGAAACTGAAAGGTGAGCACCTCATCTGCTGAAAACTGAACTTGTCAGTGAAGGGTGTAATCACTACTAAGTAATTCAGGTTTCACATGTGTTAGGACCTAAAAAAAAAAAAAACTTCTCATTTAATTACCAAATCCTTCATTTCAACCTGAGTAAGAAGCAATTCAGAGAAAATTATAGTGTGTATATTACATAGTTCAGATTTTAATCTTAGGTAAAAATGTCCTTGAAGATGTACTCAAAAGGACTAAATATCAATGTTTCACTAGTTTTTAGAGCTGAAAGCTAATCTGGGCAAAATCTAGCTAAAATCTAGCAAAAGCTAGCTGGTCAAAATAGGTACAGCTCTACACTGTCCAGCTTAGCATAAAATATATATGAAGATGTAAGACCAATACGTAACTCTCCACAGACTAGTGCCTAATTATCTGTGTGATCAGGCATGAAAATCTTATTATTCTCACCAAAATTAACCAATGTTCTTTTGGCCTTTTAAAGTCACAGGCTTGCATGACTGTATTAGCTGGATGTAAGTTCCTCTTTCAAGTGCAAAAACACCCCCCAAAACCCCATGTGCATTTAAAGAGGATTTCCATTTTTTTCCAGCTGTACATATTTTGTGAATTTTCATTCTCCCGACTGCAGTGTGATTAGTCTACTGATCTTTTCATTTCTCTTGGAAGAGACAGCAAAACCAGGGAAATGTTGTTTATTGATGTATTGCTATCATTGCTGCAGTGACAGCTTTAGTCATACTCCATGTGAGAGAGTCATTAGCCAAATGGAAATCTGAGGCCAAAAAACGTTCCTGATGTTCAATGAGATAGCTCAGTTATTTGAAAAACAGCGTGTATTTCATCACAAAAGCCTCAGATTCTTTACCAGGGTAATTTATTTTTCAGGCTTTAGAATTCAAAGTAATGCTACCCGAAGCCTTCCAATTGCTTCTCAATATTTAAATGGATTGTGGTGGAACATTTTTTTCCATCCAGGTCTCTGCACCTGCAGCAAACCTGTGTTGTTTGGACACTTTCATATCAGTGGGGCCCAGTTCCATGTTCTCACATTGGTTTTATATGTGTACAGAAGCAGAGAACCAGACTGTAAATTTTTACAGCCTGATGCAAGTGAACACTTTGAGAGTTGATCTACAGCAGCCTAAAATTAATCTGGAGCAGAAATTATCTCTTGATATTTTGCACTGAAACAACCAACACAGAGTACCTCTTCTGAGTGGTACTGGTACTAAACTAATTTTGTTATTCTATTTTCTGATTATCTGAAAAAGCCTTTCTACCCCAGTCACCTCATGAGTTCTGTCTTCCTTTGCACAACTGCAGGTTTAACTGTCATAAAATTTAATGTGAAAATACTCCCTTCCTTTCATTCCAGCATTTCAGTGCAACTTATCTTGAACAAAATTTCTTGGAAATGGATTGTATTTATATAGAAATAAGAACCATTAATTTTTTTAAAACCACAAAAAAATCCCCCACAAACAAACAAAAGCTTTTATCAAAACAGTTGTTTGAGACCCACCAACTTTTTGATCCAGATGTAATACAAAAGTAGTTTCTGATTATCATTCTCCTTTAAAGTTTAATTACCCCTCAATCAATTTCTCCTTTTTTTGTTTCCATATTTTCTGTTAATTTCAATAACTTCACTAAAAGTGCTGTCCACACTTTCCCATCTTACTCCAAACACGCACATATAACTTGTACATTTGTACTAAAGAGTTGAATACCTTTCCAATGATCCAATTACTAGAATTTGTGTTTTTTGTCAAAGTTAAGAAAAAGAAAAAATACCACCATATAAGAGTTATTTTTATAATTATGGACTTTTCATCATTCTTAGATGCAAGAATGTTAGATGCAAGTGTTAGAAAATTATCAAGTTCACTGAACTCATTTCATATATTCATTAAAACCCAGATTATAAAGCTTTCAAGATTTCTGATATCAAAATAAAAACATTAATCTATTACAATACAAAGACTGTGCATGAGAAAATTCTTGTGAATTCTTGATAATGATGAAAAATTTCTTCCAGAGCGGCCTTCTGCCTCATTCAAAAAATTTCAGCAACTTCATTGCAGACATTCTCATGGGTTTCGGGCTATTTGAAAGGAATATAATGCTATAAAACATTAATGTTTATATTAGAGGTCCTTAGCAAAACAGATTTAACACTAAAGAATCAGCCAACGTAAGAAGCTTAAGGTCTTATCCTTCAGAAAGCAGATGCTGGTCTGCAAAAGCTCAGACTCTCACATTCCCTGGGCCTACTGCTCTTTCAGGCAGATCCACTGCTTTGGTATTGACCATAAAACATTGCATTGCTAGAGGCTGGAAAGCGTTTTTCCCCCAAGCAGTACATCCCCATTTCAGTCATGAGGAACAGAAACTAATTTATGTTTGGGAATAAGCATGTGCAGGTGTACTTTTCTTTAGTTTAGACACAGGCTGATGGCCAGGCCCAGAGAGAGGTGGGGACTGTTGCAGCAGGCAGCCTGTGGATGGTCACTTCTGTTCAGTTTCTTAATTGATGATCTGGATGAGGAAATCAAACCCTTCCTCAGTGAGCTGGTGGATGACACCAAGTTGGGTGGAAGTGTTGATCTGCTGCACGGCAGGGAGGTTCTGCAGGGGGACCTGGACAGGCTGGACCATGGGCCTGGGGTGTGAGGTACAAGGCCAAGTCCCAGGTCCTGCTCTTGGGTCACAACGACCCCATGGAGCGCTCCAGGCTGGGGGAAAAGTTTGTGGCAAGCTGGGGAAGGCCCTGGGGGTGCTGGTGACAGCAGCTGGAGCTGGGCAGTGCTGCCACTGCTGAGGCCACACCTCGAGTGCCGTGTCCAGCTCTGGGCCCCTCAGCACAGGGAACTGAGGGGCTGCAGCGTGCCCAGAGAAGGGAACGGAGCTGGGATCTGGAGAAAAGGAGGCTCAGGGGGCCCTTGTGGCTCTGCACAAGTCCCTGGCAGGAGGGGACAGCCGGGGGAATTTGGGATCTGCTCCCAGGAACAGGGACAGGAGGAGAGGGAACAGCCTCAGGCTGGGCCAGGGGAGGCTCAGGGTGGGCAGCAGCAGCAGGAATTTCCCCATGGAAAAGGAGCTCAGGCCTTGGCACTGCCCAGGGAGGTTTGGAGTGCCCATCCCTGGAGATGTATTCTGCACCCAGTATTCTGAGCTGAGGACAAGGTGAGCATCAGGTACAGCTTGGACTTGGTGGCCTGAGAGGGCTTTTCCATTTTCTGGAATTCTGAGATAAATAACATATCAAAACACACCAAGCTGAAGATGTAGGTTGGAAAGCACATGTTTCTGTGCTGGTATCACCTGTAATTGTGAAGTATGCCTATGGTAGGCTTGCCAATGTAGCTGACGATAATGAGGATGTGTTACCATCAAACCAGGAACCTCCTACCACATGTGGACAAAAGTCAGAATCTCCCAAACTCATCTCAATGAGTCACCCACCAATGCAAATTTCTTAAGCAGGCTTTGAAGGTCAGCACCCTAAGGGCAGAATTCCACATGTTCTCTTTTTTTCTTTTTTGACCTCAAAATCATTTGTAAGAACCTTCTGGAGAAGCTGGCACTGCAGACAGGTATCTACCCAAGGTGGTACAGTCCATCTTCTGTCATACATCAGCAATGGTTAATTCTTAAAAGATATTTGGCTTGGAACCTAAATTCTATATTTACATACTGGTCAATGTTTATATAACCCCATTTCTTAGTTTTTTTCTCTGAACTATTTTCCACAAGATTAAAGCTCTCCAGGGTGAGAATTCCAATTTTACTACTGTCATCCATTTTCATTACTGTCATTTTCAGAAATAATTGAGGGAAACTATTAAAAAAGATGTACAGAATATCTTATTTACTGCTTCCGTGAATACATTTTAATCATTTCACAGGAAAAGACACTTTGCAGGGTACATTTCCAAAACCTAATTTTATTATGGTACATTAAGAACTGGTTAATTTTGTGAATCTCTTACAAATTGTAAATTCACTACTTATGTCAACCTGTAAATTAGTAAATATTTCTTAGATTTTACAAGGGGAAAAAATAATGGAATGATGTCACTGCTGTTTAAACTTGAGGTTATTAGGAAATATGTTTGGGGAAGGAAAAATATTGCTCTGGTCTTAAAATAAATGTCAGGGTGAAATTTGTCTGGCACTTTCTTTGTCCATTAGTGAATTTCCTTTTAACATTCCTTATAATTGGCTTATTACATTACTTATATTTTCATAATAGTCAAAATCCTTTTATTTCCCACAATAACAGAAGAGCCATGTATGACTTATAAAGAGCTAAAATCAACTTCAATGAAAAGTGTGCAATCCTGCTGATTTCAGAAGTAGCTGCAAAAACCAACTTGGCCAGTTTGAACACAATTTAACTTTGACATAATAAAAGAAAGAAAATTCCTAGAACCTTGGCAGGATGGTGGTGAGTTGAAGTAGTTTTAATGAAAACCTTAAGGACTGTCAAAAGTAGGTGCTTAAGTTTATTTTTATTGTAATCTTACAGTGAAGACAAAGAAGAGTTTTGTTTCAGACCTAGATGAGGTTCAGTATTGGGAACAGTGGCACATTCAGTATCAAATATGTGTTGCCCTACAGCACTGGTATTTGACCAAATCTATTTTTTATTACAGTTTAGGTGCTCTATAAGGTTGAAAAGTCTTTATGTGATTAACATATTTGCCTTGGGATCCAGAGGAAACCTTGGATTTCTGAAAATAAAAATTAATGAGACAACCTTAATCAAAATATCATAATGTCCAACAAAGGCTTGACCTAAATGAAGAAACTAATGTTTTGGTCAGGTCAATCAATTTTTTTTCTCAGCTCTGTATCACAGTGCCACTACTTAATCAGTCATCCCCTGACAAAGAGCATTTGGAAATTTCTTATTAGGACAGAGATGCAAGGCTGCCAAATTAACTTCCATCAATTTCCCCAAAACTTCCTGAAGCAGCAGCAGAGCAGGAAGAGAGCTCAGTTTGCAAGTGTGCATGCAATGATGGGATGGCATCCCGAGGGACCTGGGCATCCCAGGAGTGTCCCAGGGGATCTCAGGAGGTTAAACCCGGCCAGGGGCCAGTGCTGGCCCTGGCACAGGGTGCCCAGAGCAGCTGGGGCTGCCCCTGGATCCCTGGCAGTGCCCAAGGCCAGGCTGGACATTGGGGCTGGCAGCTCCTGGGACACTGGGAGATGGCCCTGCCGTGCCTGGGCTGGGAATGGGGGGGAACTGGGGTCCCTTCCAACATAATCAATTCCATGACATGTAAGTTAAAGACTGCATTTTAGAAACTGAGCTCCAACTCAGCACAGTGGACTCATTTATCCCAGTCTTCTCCAGAAAAGCAGATTCCAGCTGCTTGGGACCTCAGTGCTGAGGTCCCAAACTCCTGCCTCCCCTGGGCATGAGACAGCACTGACCCCCTGCCCACAGGTACCCCGAGATGGAACTACGTGATTAGCTTTGCAGCACAAATGAGAGAAACAATCTACAAATAATCTGTTAAATAACACAGGTCAGTTAAATATTAAATAATCTGCTCATTTAATAATCTACTAAAGCGTTCTGATGTTTTCTGCTGCTCAGTTTGGCTATCTTAAGGAAAGATGAGAGATTCAAGAGTGGTGTTTTAAGGGACATAGAGAAATATTCCTGTTAAAGGCTGCAATGCAATATTGTGACATCTCCCAGGCTAAAAGCACTTGAGAAGGCTGTTACACTAAAATAACACCACTGCTTGGTTCTTACATTTCTCTACTTCCAAATACTTAAAAGGGACTCCAAGGATTTACTGTAAAGTCAAAAATTATAGGAGCAGAAAGGAACCTCTGCCAGCCACGTTTCATTTATCCCCTGTCCATAGCCCTTATAATTATTATGAATGGAAATGTGACAGTCCTGCATATTTAATGACCTTGTCACATAGAGGATACTCTCTTGTGGTGTAGTGGTGCTATAAATCTCCTTTTGGGGGATTATTTGCATATTTATATAATTTATATTATATTTTTTATATATTTATAATATATATTTCTATTATATATATACATACATACATACATACATACATATATATATATATATATATATATATATATATAATATTTATATAATTTACAATACCAGTGACAAAATTTGGAAGATCATTGGGAAGTTCTCTAAAAAAGAAAGAACTAAAACTTTACACCTAGCTAAAAGTTTTTTAGTATGAGAGATCCAGCTCCCATTTGGTACTCAGTAAAGTAATAACATTTTGAAATGTACAAGGAGGAAAGGTTTCAAGGCCCTACAGATACTTAGGGGAAAAATTAATTAAAAACATAACCTGAATTAAAGCATTTATTTTCAATTATATATTTTTGTTAGTTATGCTTATAAATTCTAGCATTCATTATATATATTTTAAGTAACAGGAACATTAAGTATAAACGTAGTAGTTCAGAAGCTATTTTCATTTTGCATCCACTATTAACAGCTCACAATTGCCTGACTGCTTAAACAATTTCAAGGTAATCCAATAAGCACAATTTTTTTTCTGCAGACATGGAAAAAAAGAGTGAATTTGACTTCGTTCAACAGTTAATTAAAAGCAGTATTTTCATAGGTCTAAGCTCAAGCTAGGCAATATCTTCAAAATGGAAATTTGCCTTTACTTTGCTATGTGATTAGGGAAAAAAAATTACAACAAAAAAATTATTTACAGTAGTCACTGTCTTAACAGTAAGAAAATTGTCAAAGATTTTTACATGAGAGGTAAAAAAAATTATTTTTTTTTCTCCTTATCCTAAGTTTTACTTTCTTCCCTCTTCTTCCATGCTGTGTTTTGCAAGGCTCTTTAAATAGTGCCCCAGAATCCTGATTTCAGTGGGAAGTTCATCACTTGCTTCACCAGCAAATGCTCAGTAGCTGAATCATTGTGAAAATCCCACTACACTTTAATTATATTCACTAAGCTGAAAACTGTTTTTTGCTCCTTTTTTTTTTTTTTTTTTTTTGACTATGTGTCTTTTTAACTTGTAGGTGTGAATCACACACTTGGATTCCACAGGTGGTTGGTTCTCTTGGTGAAACAGAAACAGAAATTCTGCTACTAGGAACATGATCCAGAGATTTTTATGTTTTCAGGAAAAAAAAAAATCAGATTTATTATTTTCCTTTTTTAATCCCTGTCAGTTTTTGCTGATTAGAATGGTGAGGGGGGCATAAACGCACATTATCTGAAGCTGAGGAATAAGCTGTTCTTTAAACACAAATAAAAAAAAGGAAAATAATATCCAAACACCATCAGCATCAAGTCTGAAATCCTTTTTACAGAGTTAAAAATACTTGGCAAAGAGACATTGTTATATGAGCACTGAATTCTGATTCCTTACCCACACTTCAAATCTTGGTGTCTTTTTGAATGCTCATTTTTACAAAAATGTAAAAATAAATAAAAGCACATTTCAGATTATTTAGCAAACTAATTTTACCTATAGTATATGGTACAAGATTCATCCAAAGCATGTAATACTTTTTTTATTAAGAATTGAGGCAAGTTATCACTGTGTGGTTTGTTCTGCCAATGTAAAAGCCACTTACCAGTCATATAACTCAGAGATACTTACTTTATTTAAGATTAACAAGTTCTAAAGAAACTTAGTAAGATTTTGAGTCTTTGGATAAAATCTAAAAATGGATCTATGAATCTTCATGGGCATATTTATGTAATTAGTCATGGTTAAAACTTTAAATATTTTTGTCTTGCCTTTTCCTAACAGCACAAATGAAATTCATAATTTTCCTACTTTCCAGAATTTTAACAACTTACAAAAAGTTTTGAAACCCAGCTTTAAATGTGCTTTAAAAGTGTCACACCAGGCATTACAAAGAACCTGTATGCTGGGTACTCAAACCATAGAAATACAAACCAAAATATTTATTCTGAATATGCATTTCTCAATATACCCCAGAAGAATAATAGAGAATGGAAATAAAAGTATCCTGCAATGAGTGGACCTTTGGTCAAAAATAGCACATTTTTTCACTAGGAAATGCTATTACACTTTGGGATTGTGCCACCTGAGGGGAAGGCATGGGGCAGCTGAGCAAAGGGGATGGGAACAGTCATCCAGAAAGAAAATAGAGGTGGGTGAAATTAAGAAGAAGATGATGCAAAACTGATTTGCCTTGACAAGATATCCCAGTGATCACGGTAAAATGAGATGTAGAAATACTAATTTTTGCTGACCTGAGACTCATCAGTAGATGACCTACTTGTGAAATCTTTATTTTTTTAAATTACTGGAGGAAAAGTTGTCATTCAGATATTTATATGTTAACAGAGAAGAGAGGGAGGATTTCTGAGGGTGGAATGATATGCCTGGAGAACATTAGGAGCTTAATTTTTAATTTCATTCCAAGCCATACTATATTCATTTTTAAAAAATGCTATTTTTCATGGAAGAATACTCTGCAAAAGGAAAAATAAAATGTTAGAAAGGTTTCTAAAGCCAAAGGGTTTTAATTAAAAAAAAAAAAAAAGAAAGAATAATGCAAAACTTTCAAGTAAAAGTGATAGATGTTAAATTTAGCAAATATTATTCTGACCATAAATAAAGTATCTTCAAAGTTCAGGTCTGATATTCTAAAACAATTGGAGAAAACTAAAATGTGTAATCTGATAAAGCCATTAATTCCGACTTATAGATAAAGAAAAAAATGTGAGGTTTTTTTTTCAGGTGAGCCCAGAAAATGGAATCTAAGAAGGATTTTGAGATTTTGTCTTCATGGTTTTGATTGTCTGATCAATTAAATATTAAATTTATGTATAAATTTATGATATATAATAATATAATAATATATACTATACTATACTATACTATACTATACTATACTATACTATACTATACTATACTATAATATAATATAATATAATATAATATAATATAATATAATATAATATAATATAATATAATATAATATAATATAATATGCAAGNTAATATAATATAATATAATATAATATAATATAATATAATATAATATAATATAATATAATATAATATGCAAGATATGTAATATGTAATATATCATATATAGTAGTT
The DNA here is from genome assembly GCF_001522545.3 of Parus major. Taxonomy (NCBI): domain Eukaryota; kingdom Metazoa; phylum Chordata; class Aves; order Passeriformes; family Paridae; genus Parus; species Parus major. The sequence goes on along the minus strand of NC_031799.1, from coordinate 71,925,516 downwards.
TATAGTAATATAATATATATTATGATTTATTTCTATTCATTTAATTTATTATATCAATTATATCAATATAAAATATATAAACTGATATTATATTAATATTATATCAATAATTAAAATAGCAGCAAGAATTTTCCAATGATGAAATGGCTTACTTATAAAACTTCCAGCATTCAGATTTCCTTTCCATCTTCAGAGTGGTTGGTTTTGTGGTGCTTTTTTGCTTGTCTCATTTTTCCTTTCCCATGTCCCTCTGCTTCTTCAGGTATAAATTTTCATATGCATAAAAATTTAAAGTTATGCAGTTTTTGCTTTGAGGTTCTGACCAAAGATTTCAGAGGGGGATGCATTAAACATCTGTTGAGTCCTATCAGCTCAGAATGACTGATATTTGTGTTTCAGAGGATATATAAGCAAGGAAGAATGTTTTGATTGGGATTTTAGTTTTGGTTTGGCTGGTTGGGGTTTTTTGGGGTTTTTTCCTGAGATTCTGAGCATCTCGGGGGAAGACATAAATCCTCCTGACTCTCAGTGACTGCAGAGCTAGGCCCTGGTCTGTTATTACACAGGCTTGATCCCATCAGAGCCCCATAAAGTGAATAACAAAATCTCCCTGCCAGTGATGGGCTTTGGAAAGTCCTTTTGCCTGAGGTTGATAAAACAGCTTTTTCAAGGGCTTTTGGCATGCAGCACTGAGATAGAGATCACAACAGTGAATATTTAGGCACTTCGCCAAAGAGGAGAATCCACTCTGCCACACAGGCACAGGTGCCTTGGAAAGGGGCTCAGGGGAACTAGCAGAGATCTGCTTTGACTTTTCAAGAATAAATGAATAAAGGATGCATAAAAATGTACTATTTTCCTTGCTGTATCACACTAAAGCTATTGACGTTAAAGAAGAAAGCCAAGGGTGAAGGATAACAATTTTTCTTCACAGCTAACCAATTATCCTGTAGCTTGAAAGTGGTGCCTCAAAACGCCTGCCCAGCTTTTAGCAAAGTTTAGGGTTTTTCTGAGGAAGAAACCATGTTACATCTTTAGTTTGAATTGCTTTCAAAGAACTTCTCCACCACGTACCTGTTCATGCTAGTTTTATCTGTGGGTGTAACTTCCTCCCCACCATTCCATCCTAGGTGTGTCACAGGCAGAGGAATGACATCCAGAAGGAATTAAAATGGGTGATCTTTTGCCTTAAAATTCTGTGCCTTGGGACACAGAGATGGGGTGATATCCTGATTCTCTACCTGGAGTGTAAAGTCACCTTTCCCATCAGTCAAATCTCCTCACCACAAGAGCACGGACTTGGGTTGCAGGAGCTTCAAACCCATCCTGTCTATATGCATAGCCATTTAATTTCAGATAACATCATATATTTAGCAGCTAATAATCTGAAAACACCTGACAGATCAGACCTATCCCATGGATTTGCTGGAGCTCTGCTGATGAGCTGGGCACGGGGATTTTCTTTACTGTGGATGGCAAGAAAAAGTGAACAATTTGTCTCGTCCTTAATCTAAAACCTCATCCAACCTAAAGCAGATCAGATCATTTAGATTAAAATCCCTCTCCCTTGGCTAAGGAGGGGAATGTCGGTGTCTAACCCTGCAGCATTAAGGATGTGAAAAGTGGTTGGAATGATCTGGTTTTTTTCCTAAATCATTTTGTTGCTACAAACATCTTAAAACTCATGAAAACAATGTGACCTACTGATTTTTTTCTTCCAGTGACCTTATATTTTTTCATATATTTTTGTGTTCTTGTCTACTTAAGCAGTTATTCACATATTTGAGTGCATACAGAGACTCAGCTCTGTATGAAATAATTTATGTCAAAACCCACTTGCATCTATTTTTTTTCTTTACTTCATATTTTTAACAACCATTACTGTATTCTGAGAACACAGGCAGATTTCATCTTAGATAAATATAATTCTGATTTACTGTTTTCCATGTGGTAAATTGCTAATTATTATTTTTTTTCTGGACAAATAGAGTAGATTTTGTTTAGGATTATTTTAGATTAATTTTCTTCCCTGGGGAATCTTTTGTAGGGGGAGCCATGCTTGTAATAAAATAATGCCCATTAAGTTTTATAAAATTAACACTTTTAATACAATATAACATTTAATAATTACCAGAATTTACATTATTTTTGTAAGCCATTGAAGTGTTTTTCCAAAGTGTAATGGGTTATATTCACTTTTCTGACCCAATTCATGGATTCATAAGGACCAAGTTTTCACTAACTTGGATTATATAAACTGAACACTTTTACAATCTTAAACCAAAGCCCACTGGAAGTGGATTAGTCTCAAAGATGACAGAAAGGGTAATATACAGAAGAAACAGAGAAAGAAAAAGCTTAAGGATTCTATAAAGACTACAGAGAAAAAAGTGTTGGAGATATTGATTTGCAATAATTAAATAATGTAACCAGGAAAAAAAAAAAAAAAGTCTTTTACTTAGGCAAGTTTAATTTAATAGGAAATAGGATTCTTGACCCCGCTAGCAAACTCTTTAACATTATGAAGTATATCACACAGAAAGTATTCTTGATTATTGACTCAATAAAAATGTTAAGAGGAAGAACGTAGACAGAACAGTGAGAAATAAGCATGAAAGATTTTCTGTCATAAAGATTCCTGACTGTGCATAAATGGGGATGTGTTTACCATGAACACCATAGGAAAATCTGCATTCCTATAATCAGAACTGCTCACATTACTTAATTTAGTAATTGATCCCCTACCCCTACATTTGATCCCCTTGATTTGATCCCCTACCTCTACAGCTTCAGTTTATACTGCAGAAAGAAAAAAACAGTAATCTTAGGGTTTGAATCTTTCAGGGACATTTTTTAACTGGCAAAAGTGCTTCTTTCCAAAATACTCCTTTATTATAAAAGCAGTGGCAGTGGATTCCTATTGTTCTTTCATAAAACTTAGCACTTTTGGCTAAAATATTGTTTGGGCATTTATTTCACAAATTGTTTTAAGAATCAGAGTTTTTTAGAAGAAAGACCATTTTTTCTGTTTTCCTCAGCCTCAAGTTACCCTCAGAAAGTATTTATTTTTAAAGTTAACAGGGGGTTATAACACAATCTGAAAATTTAAAGTTTGTCTTCTATTCCAATTTGATGATAACCAAGCAATGCTTTAAAAACAAAATTATTTATATCATTGCAGTATTTAAATCCTTGCCACAGCCTGTCATGATCTTTGAAATCGTGTTTTGAGTCCTGTCATTATACAACCATGTTTCACCCTGAGAAAGGGTATTTCCAAGATGTAGATAATGCTAGATAATACTAAAATTATATCTTTTAGAACTTCTATTTCATTTCATAACTGCAAGAACAAGGGAGTAACTTTCAGTATAGGCAGAATTTTATTTATGTGATTGTTCTTCCAGTTCCCCTGAGAAAATGAAAACAGCACACACATAAAAAAAAAAAGCAATAAAAAGTAAAAATACTTTTTTTCTTTTTTTCCTGGTGATATAATTTCATGAAATGAAAAAAACCTTCAAGTATAGAACATAATAAGTAGGCACAGATATTATGCATTAGAGTTTTTGGGTTGCTTGAAATAACAGTTATATTCCACTGCATGTTACAAGGGAAAAATTTCAGGAGCAGGATATTATGGTTTAAATTTATTTCAGGCTACCTTAAAAAAATACAGTATTACATTTCAGTAATTGATTCTGAGTTTACTTGCAAATATTAAAAAAATCAGCTTCGTTCCAACAACTTGAATTAAAATTAAGACAGGAGTGTATGTTTAGGTTGACTTAAAGCTCAAACCACATCCATCTCAAACTCTTTGCCTGTGCTTACATTTTCCAGTCAGTGATGCTGACTTTTTGATTTTTCGCCTGCTCATTGAGAAGAGGTTGGGTATGTACAAAAATCAGTTTCTTTCAACAGGTGTTCAAACTTTTTTCTTCAAGTAGCACCCAACTTTTGCAACAAATTCAAGAATTTACTTTAAATATACCTTTGCAATCAATAGCTATTCCCCCAGGAATATCAACACAGTCTGTCTTACCCATCAAAGACTTAAATTTCACAGAGAAAACATGACAGAGTACACACTACAAAAGTAGCTAAATTTGTTCTAAATTTACTTTATAAATAACTTTCCTCTAAAATGTCAGGTTTAAGAAAAAGAAAAAGCAGCTGAGATTAACAATATAAAGGGAAGGAAA
>NC_031799.1:71916418-71921244 GCF_001522545.3 Parus major | reverse complement strand
ATCTTTAAATATCTCTTCACAATTGGCTTAAGAAGCATAGTGAACTATGGAATTCCATATATTTTTTGTGGAATCAAGTCAGCTATTTAGCATGAGCTCAGTAGTCTAGATATTCAAGATTACTGTTTTTCTTTGTATTTATCCATAATGATGATTTAGAGTTTGGATTCTGTTCTGAGTGTCCAAGAAAAGAGAGTGCATTTTGATAAAAACCTGCTTTAAAAAAAGGTCTTACTCTTTTTAATATGTTTTATCACGCTATGAATTTACTCAGTTGGCTAATTAACATTTCCCAGGGAAAGTAATTAGCATCTATTGGTTACCCTGTATTTCTGCAGGCATCGAAAGGGGTGGGATGGAAAGGAAGAAAAATCCTTAAACAATATACTCACTTTTCTCCAAAGCCATTCACTGGATGTTGGAGAGCTCACAATTTCTACATTCATAATGATGATAAGAAAGATATGTGAGATACCAATTTTTCCACTTCAAAAAAAAAAATCTGACATTACAGCTTTTATGGCTTTTAACACTTAATTCTGTCCCTTGTTATGAAGATACCCTTTGATCCCAGGATCAGTGTAAGAACATTTGTGTGTCATGGAGTTTGAACAAATTCATCCCTCTGAAGCATACATAAGCCCAAAATTATAGCAATAATTTCATTATTTTGGGTGTGCACAAGCCATACCAGGCAGTTTGGGACCTGCAGTGGCCTCCTCCTGGTTGGGGCAGAGAGGCAAGTGCTGTGTAAAACCCAAAATGCACTCGTACCTGCCATCAAAATTTAAGTAGTACCACCATTAAATGCCATAAAATGACCATTAAATGCCATAAAATAAAATTGTTCCACATCATTAAAATGCTTCCTGCAAGTAGAATGGAGGACAGGGATGCCTAGAGAGCAGCACCCCTACACTGGAAACTTCTGCAAGACCTGAGCTGACAAAATCTTAGGAATCATCTATAGCAGAAGCTGTATGATGGCACACAACAGAACCTAGGGCTCTGTGAAATGTAATTTCTAAATATTGTCTGAGAGGAAAAAAAGAGAGAGGCTTTTTCCTTGGTTTTTGTTTTTTTTTTTTCTCTATCTCTTTTTTTTTAATAATGAAAAAGAACTTGCTTCAAAAATTTACTTCTAATTATCTAAATATTATCACCCAAATAGGAACAAATGGCAAGCTACAGATGGAAGAGACTGCCATATCTTCTCTCTGTTCAATAAGAAGCAGAAAACCAACTTAGAGTGCTTCTGTAAAGCATTTAAAGTAAGTAATAACAGCGTTTAGTCACTAAGATTATTTTCTATTGTAGCCTGCATCGCTGAAAATACAGATATAAATCTATTATAATGTCTATCCCAGTGACTCAATTAAGTGTTCTTAAGCTACTGGAATGGAGAAAACACCTTAAACAGTAAATACTTTTAAAACTGCTCCATGGAGACTACTTCAGCCTCAAAGAACAAGGAGAATCTGTTGTTCCAAAGTCCTCCTCCTCAGGGTAACAGGAGAAAGAAAAACACTCTGTTTTACCACTAGAAACACTACTGCACGCAGTGCTCCTCTCCCAAATATCAGGAAAAATGCCAAATTGCCTTTTAAACTATCAAATTAATGAGGAACTCTTCCACAGGCTTGGGTAGGAGCAGAACTTAACATCTTTGATTCACAATATTAGGCATTTACAGCTAACCTGGGACTAAATTAATTAAAAACAAGTCCTTCACCTAGAAGTGAATCCTTTAACAAGCCTAACCCTCAAATTTTATTTCCTTTAATGTTAGTTTAGCAATGTTTCTAGGACTACAGCTAGAAATCAGTCTCTTTTCCTGCATGTATAAATTCTAGTTGCTGTCTGTATTTTCCTATAAAGCATAAGTAATGCCTCATTAGACACTGACGTCAGAGCAGACAAGATATTTCCTTATCTAAGCTCACTGAATTTTTAGAAGCCTGGGAATTGTTTTCTAACCTGGCTGATGCAAGTTTGTTTTTTGGTTTTTTTTTTTTTTGAGGGGGGGTAGGTTTAGAAAATATTTGTGATTCTCAATGAATTATTCAATGATAGGAAAGAGTAGGTAATTTTTTCTACAAATCAGTTTAAGAAAAAATTGTTGTTGGTTTGATTGGGTTTTTTTCCCTTATTGATGGCTTTCAGGTTGCATTAATTAATTGCTATAAAAAGCTTCCATAATATTTTAATTTCTCCTGCAAAGCCATTATTTCTTCTCTTATTGAAAGGACTTAGAGTTCTGTCTTTACTGAGCCGTGGGAGCTGGGGGAAGCGATGTTTTTATGTCCTTTTCAAGACTTTTTGGGGATGCAGGGTTACAAAGGCTGAGTGTGTCATATGGTGTAGGAAGTCTTACATTTCCCAGATATATATTTTTGAATAAGTAATCCTTTATCCTTTATAAAAATTAATTACTGTTTCTCTTTCCTTGCTTTTATGGCAAGCATAGGCCCAGTATAAGATAAATCAAGTTAAAAGCTTTAACCTTCCTTCAAGGAATCCATTTCTTTCTCATCCAGAGGAAACCTGCAAAATAGGACCAAAATGGCACAATAAAACTAATGAAATTCAATGGTGTGAAACAGATTTCTGTACTAAAAATCTGCACACCATCTATTCCAGTGGTTTATATGGTCCATGGGAGCATGAGTTAAAATGTGTAACTCAGGATGGAAGGGGAAAAGGAAGGAGAAGGGGCAACTCCAAACATAAATTTAAAGATGTTTAAGTGTCCTGTGATGTTTGTATTAAAACATGGTAAATCTTTTCAGAATTATCTGTTTAAAAGATGAAGGGACAAGTTTTGGTGTGCTGCTTCCATTTCCCTGGCTGCACATAACCAAAATCTCTCTTCAAGTACTTTTATTTCAGTTTGGTAAATTTTAATAGATTATAACAAGTCCAAGAAGCTCTGCTTCAGGCCACAGGGAAAAAATAATAATAATAATAATAAAAATATCCTTTATCTGTGAAATTGTTTTCTATTTGGTTTGGTTACATTGTGGTTTTTCCCCAAGGAAAAGAAAAGATGTTCGAAAGGGAAGTTGGAGGTTGGAATCCATCATTTGTGTTCATAGAGAGGATTAACAAATGATAATTACTGAATGTCTGAAAGAAAAATGTACAGGTAGTAACTCGTCTTATCTACACTAATAAGGTGTTTCAATGAATCTCTTTGATTTGACTTTATGACTGATGATGAATTTTAATAATCACAGCCAGGATAATTTGTCAAATTAAAGAAAGATATAAGAGTTTATCTTTTATCTTCTCTGTGTTCATTTATTTGTCTCAGAAGTAGCAAAACTCTGGCAAAACAAGTTAGAAACCCCTTCAGATTGAGAGAACCTAGTGAAGAACTGCCAGTCTAAATTTAATGTAGATAATGTCATGATGAATGGCTTGTTTATCAAAGTCCTTTCCTCCTTTCCATGGTGAATATCAGGATCCAAACAAAAGCCTGAGTTCTATTCCCAGATAAACAGCCCACACTTGACACAGAAACAATTTCAGTTCCAGCAATGCCATCCACTTCAGAGCTCAGTATAATTTTAATCTTTATTATTCTTTAATCCTGGAGGGAGGGCTGTCCAAAGCAAAAAAAAAAAAAAATAAAAAATAAAATTCAATACCCCAAAAAATCCCCAAAGCAAACAAAAACAACCCACTAAAACTAAGAAGTGAAACTCAAAACAAAGATACAAAAGGAAACCAAAGAAACATATGTTTTAAATCACTTTTCTCTGCAAACTATTTAATAACTTCCTTGCTCTATTTTTAAAAATAATGAAAAATTTTCTATATTTTGCACTTTACAATATATTATAGACAGAATTTAACTAATGAAGAATTTTTACACTCACTTCTCCCTCATGTTTAATGAATAAAGCACAAAGTCCTTAATTATTTGTTTATGCATTTCTGAAGAAGTTTGACACACTGTGTGTGTGTGCTGTTTGACAAGACATAGCTGAGAATGTTAGAAATAATTCACTAAAAATCCATTCATCAAACATACAACATTTTTGGGCAGAGAAAATGAGTTTTAAATGAATACACGTAGCTGTCACCATTTCCTTCTTTATATAGAAAAGCCTCTTAAAGGTCACAAACAAGTTTTTAGCAATAAACTTCCTTCATATTTCCCAGCATCGTTCTGAGCAGTAGCACCTAGGTGCTGAAAATAGCAAAAGATTTTGAGTTTCATCCTAAATTCCACCTAATAAGTTAATGGTATTTCAAAGAAACCACTGGATAAGGATTCACGTTACTTAATTTCCCACAGAAAAGAAACATATGGCCTTTTAATGCAGTTTGCTAGATGATAGTTCCAGTTTGGTATTTGACAATATTTGCAAGGTTGTTCCTCTTTCTGCGTTGTCCCAGTCCTCCTGATATTTTTGCAGTCAATATCTACAAGAAGGTGCTTCAGCATTTCATTTAATGTCACTTCTGAGAGTCTCCCATGTATCTATTACACTTCAAAGTTGTTTGCCTGGTCAGGAATCAATATCACCTCATTTACAAAAACAAACAAACAAACAAACAAACACAAAACAAAACAAACAAAAAAACCCCACCAAAACCCAAAAATAACAAAAAGCCACATGGAGGATCCATTTATTTTGCCCAGAGTGGGGTGATTTGAGATCACATTGGTGTTTTTGACCTTTATTGTGTAATTCTGCAGTTAACAGTGTCCTGTGGGATGTGCCACCTTGGGCTGCACTGTCAGGACATCAGGAGCTACAAGCAGAACAGGTGAATCAGGTGAGAATTGTCTCTAGGAATCTATCACAGTACATTGA
>NC_031799.1:71911560-71916318 GCF_001522545.3 Parus major | reverse complement strand
AAAATAAAATAAAATAAAATAAAATAAAATAAAATAAAATAAAATAAAATAAAATAAAATAAAATAAAATAAAATAAAATAAAATAAAATAATTAAAAGAGAACTGAAAATTATGTAATGTTTTCCTCAAAGGTAGGTCTGTCATCAAGTCAATAATGGAGGAAATTGTGTTATGGGACTCTGGAAACATAACAGGGAAAATTTGGGACAGGGAGCTGAGTTCCCAAGACCACAATTTCTCTGAGCTGTCAATGAAGAGGGAATTCTGCCTCAGAAAACAATCAATCCCAAGGGCCCCAAACACCCAAATAAAAACTTCATTAGGTAACCTAAAAAATAAGACCCCATGGCATTAACTTATTAGCACTATTTAAATGACTTCCATTTAAGAGACATTTTTTTTAAATGGTAAAACCATGAGGATACCTATCTAAAACTTTCCTTCCTGCTTGTTTGAATTCAGAAATGTGCCTGAACCCCTGAAAAGGCATGCCAAGGGGTCCTGCAGGCAGAAATCCCTCTGTTATCCCTCCTGCAGCAGCTTCCAACACAGCCCCAGCACTTCAGGTGTTTCAGGTGCCATGGAAGTGTGTTTCAGTTCAGTATAACAATTCCCAACACACAATATTAGCTGCAGGGAAAAAGGTTTTACACAGCATGTGAAGATCTCTCATAATTTCCAGGCATTTCTCAGCTGCTTATATTCTTCCTGTTCTAGACAACTTTTCACACACCTCAAAGTTAAAACATAGAAATGATATTTAAAAAATAAAAAATAAAAAAATAGTACTTTTTAATGGGAACAAAACATCTTAAAAATGTCAATTTTGGGTTGCTTTCTACTTCTGAGAGGGATGATCTGAATTATTTACTTACGTTTTACTCTCAGGTAGAGTAACCACAACAAATGGGGAACGATTAGGTCTTCATTTTCTCCAGGACATGGCATTGTGAATTCTCTCTTTATATGCAAGAAACAGAGAATCTAAAGATAATCAATTCAGGTTGCCCATAGTTAATCAACCCAATGTACATTAAAAAAAAAATAGTAGAAAAATTACGGCGTAGGCCAAGTAGTTATAAATAAACATTTCAAAGAATTTTAAGAACAGTGGCTGAACTAAAGAAACAAAATATTGTGGCATCATTAATCAGGTTTGATTGAATTTTGGAGGTATTCCTGATGGAGCACTGTGTGGGTCTTTGAACATTGATGTGGAATGAACTCTACAGCACAATTATTGTTGGAGACAGAGCGTATAAAAGGATAAATAATCCTTGTTTGGGGATTGGGAATTGATGATGCATTGGAATGCAGCAGAACTGAACGTAACAAGTTACAGCTGCAGGAAGCATAAATCTGTTGTTGAAAGCTTTATCTGTTCCTCAATGTATCACACAGTGCCCCTCCCTACTCTAAATAATCCAGACATTTTTAAACAATTTTTCTTAATCTTGTTTTGCCTTAAACTTATTTCCTGTAAATCATGGTTTCAGGGAAAAAGGGGGGAGATACTGACCACACAAAATAAATGAGAATAACTGTGAATCTATAGGTATTGTCTTGAAAGGGTAGATCAGGTTTTAAAACAAATAAAGGAAAAGATTTCATGATTCTATGTGGGTTTAGAGCAGGTGGGGAAGAATGTGTTTCTCTTTTATTAATTTAAAATAAAATAACATATAAATAATATAAATAATTGAACTATTAATTTGTGTTAACTATGATAATTTAATAAATATTATATTAATAATAATTAATTTATATTGTGTGACAAAAAAAGCTGGAAAATTGCAGGTGTTAGTAAATGCACATTCTCTAATCAGTGCATTTCTTAGATTTCTGCCTCTAAAATATTGTATATCATGAGGTTTTTGTTCTTCATTGTTCCTTTTAACTTCAATTGTGTTGAACGAATAACAAAAAAAATTTCCTGTTCTTAGATTTCAATAAACTGTTTTGACATTTCATTTCTTGAATATTTCCTGATTATTTTGAGGTTTGATTTGCTTGATTGTTTGCAATCTATTTCTTGCAATCAAATGTAACAGTATTTTTAAATTTCAGTGCTGGGGAAGAAATTATTAAAGATGTCACAAAGGCCCTTTCAGTGTAGGGAAAAAACCAAAGACATCACTATGATTTCTTAATTGAACAGGTTATCAAAGATATCAAAGACGAGAGGAAACTTTTCTCAGACAGCAAACAGACGTAATAATTGCCACTGTATACCATAATGAATGTTGCAAATGATGGGATTTTTCAAGATCACTGTCTGATGCACAAACTACTCCAACTCACAAAAAAGGTGCTGTTAAAGTGAATTCTTGGATTGTTTACTCCAACTGCTGCCATTTAACACTACAAAGCATTACAAGTGCACTGCAAATCGCACTGCTCTTTGCACTGATGCTTTTGTTGTAATAATGATCATTCGTAGGAGGAATTCCTGAGTGTTAGTGTTTATAGAGTTCCTGATTTTGCGGATTAATCTCATTGGGACAGCAAGAACAAGCTACAGGAGGAGTTCCTTGTGGAAAGGCAAGAAGTTCACAGCCCGACCTTCCTATTTTTCTTTTCCCTGAACCAAAATCATCAAGGGAGGGGGGAATTTTGTCCCTCCGCCCTGCTCAGGTGAGACTTCACCTGCAGAGCTGCCCCTGGATCCCTGGCAGTGCCCAAGGCCAGGCTGGACATTGGGGCTGGCAGCTCCTGGGACACTGGGAGCTGGCCCTGCCACGGCTGGGGTGGGACAAAATGAGATTGGAGGTCCCTCCCAACCCAAAATACTCGTAGAACTACGACTCCATGAAGCAAAATTATAGAAAGTTAAAATATTGTCCTAAAAGGATGAGCTCAATGGGTAACTTTTTAAAGTGTATGGAAATGAGAGGTGATAAACCAAAAAAACAGGCTGCAGATTGAATATATAAAGCATTTGAAGTTCAGCCAGAACACTAATTATGGGCTCCAGCAAATGCTGGTTGTCTGTACTGTTAAATAGTATCTATTATTTTTATTAGAGATTATATCACCAATTTTATGTGTAATAGTTTGGTTTTTAAAATTGCTGGCTAAATGTGTATTTCTGGCAACTCATCAAAGCATTAATGCTAACATTTGTTCATGAATGTATCTCTTTTGTTATTGTAGATAGAGGCAGAAAGAAATGTTTATTTTGCCTTTTCTACAGCCAGTAAGTCCATTTACAAAATGCGTTACATTTCCCTTTCCAAAGCATCTGTATTAAAAAGCAATTAAACAAATAATTTCTCTGTAAGCAACAAAACTAATTATGCCTAGTTTTCTACATGTTGTGGGAACTTTTTATTTTTTAGTTCTGCCAAAATTAATTGCAATGTTTCCATGACACTCCAATCATGAAAATATCTGTCCTCCACTATAAAGCCAGACTGCAGTGCCATCAGGTCATCACCTTCTCACAATTTATCCTATTTCTCCTCTGTACCACAATATTTCATACTCCTTTATATGCATTTATGTCCTCCCTTTACATTCCTCAGTCTTTGATGATGTTTTAGTTATTTTCTGTGGACCTGCAAGTAAAATGAATGAGTGTCTGACCAGTCTGCTTCTCATGGAAGCATCTCAATTTTTCTTTTTATTTCTTGTCATTTTTATTATTTAGAAAATATTTTTCTTATTTGTATTTATTTTTCTTTTTCTTTTTCTTTTTAATTTTTTAATTTTTTCATGGAGAAAGATCTCTTTACCCCTGTACTTTGATTATTCTGCACCTTCGCACCAGTGTGAGCAATCACTGTCTAAATTTGTGGGTTTTTTTCCTGTCCATGGGGAGATATAAATGTCTATATTCGATAACTGATCTTCCCAAAGTTTTAGGGCATATAAACATGTAGACTCTAGAAGTTACTTCAAATAGTTGAAAACAAAAATCCTGAAGTTACTGTGGGAGTGTGGCCTCCCACAAGTCTCACATCAAACAGGAAAATGGAGTAAGAAATGTTCATCAAAGGAAGTAATCTTGTTGAAAATAAAAAAAAACTAAAACAAAAGACAATGTAAAAATAACATTAAAACAAAAAAAAAAAATCAAACCAGAAACTCATGGGAAAAAAAAAACCAAAGCAAGAAAGAACCACAAAAAACCAAAACAAAACCCCACCAAAACCCTAAAAGATTGAAGAATTTTGGACGAATGAGGGTAAAACTTTGGATGCTTTCTGGGTAGGACTTGCTGCAATTCAAATTCTCTAAAATTTAACAAAGAAATTATGTGTTTGCAATCCAAACTGAGTATGTTAAATCAAGTCATTATTTTTTTCCAAAGATTAAAAGGACTTGTTTGTTCAGATCATCATTGGTACATAATTCAGATCCAAGTATTTACAAAATCATGTCAACTAGGCAGATGCAGCAAATTTCCTTTGTGCAGCTCACAGTGGGGCAGTGCAGCTTTGGGAGTCTAAGATGGATCAGGTACAGGTGCGATTTTTACTGTCTGATGAGTTTTGTTGAATCTCGGTGTAAAGGGTGTGTTTTCCTACGTTAGAACCAAAGAACCAAACACGATCCAAATCCCAGAATCCCAGAATAGTTTGTTTTTGGAAGGTTCCTGTGGAGCTCCCTCAGGCCAGGCCGTGCCCAGCTGGGGCTGCCATGGCTCCACACAGGGACACTCCAGGCCCTCCCTGGGCAGCTGTTCCAGGCCTCTGCCCCTCCATGGACACAAGTTCTTCCTCCTGCCGGGCTGCCGCTCGCTGCCCTTTATTTTA
>NC_031799.1:71894823-71910960 GCF_001522545.3 Parus major | reverse complement strand
ATAACATTTGGCATTGAAGCACAACTCTTCCCTATCCAACTGATGGAACGTGACTTTTCTTCAGGCTTTTTTTTTTTTTTTTTTTTTTTTTTTTTATTTCAGATACAGTATTCTTGTATTACTCTGAGGACTGTAAAAGTGAATTAAAACCTTGTCAGTGCTGAAGAAGCTGTTTTGGCACAGAGAAAAATCTGTGTGTAAATGGGTCATTCTTATTTGCATGCATATGTATGGTAGAAAAGCTGAATTTCAGTTGCCAACTTCTCAAAGTTTAATGATCAAAATTTTGTTGTAAAAAGTATCTTTGGTTGCTCTTTCCGGCTTCTGCCCTTTTTTTTCTCCTCTTCCATCTGCATCATGAAAAGAAGGATTTTGAGAATTAATGTTGTTCTTTAGCTGCAGTGCTCAATATTGCCATTTTGATTACCAAAGCGACAAAAGCTTACTATTTAATAGGTTTGATACACCATAACAATTCTAGTGAATGAATTTACCAGATTTCCTAATCTGCAAGATACTGAAATATTTGACTGCTTGTAAAAGAAAAAAACAAAGCCCAAACCAAAAAAAAAAAACTAACAAAAAACCAAGAACTTGAAAAGTAGTAAACTTCCATATTATAGCCATACATAATTTATAGCTGAATTTTATAGAAGTAATTAATCTTTCCTATTTATCTGACTGGGACCAAAAGACTTTAAAGAAAAAAAACTACCTTTGTGAAAATTAAAATTATTGAGTACATTTATGAATTAAACATATGCAGAAACATCCTTTATCATAAAGAAAATATTTAAATGGGAAGCTTTTTCTATTGAGAGAAATGTCCAACGAAAATGGCCCTTTTATAGTATTCTTGCTTAAGAGACAGAACTCCCAATTTTAAAAAAATAAAGTTTTTTATGTGACAGAACCACCAACCAGGCAGCAACTCAGGATACGTGAAAGGAATAAATGGACAGAAAAATGTACAGACCTAACAAAAAAGGAAATATATACTTATTAATATATTATTATATTAAATTAACATATACTTATTAATGAATACTTATATATTTCAATGCTATTAGGATTTGTCCACATTATTAAAAACATGTAGCCATAATGCATTGTGAATTCTGTTGAATTGTGTGCCAGTGTGCCCCATGACAATGGTGTCATAAACATTGTTCTACATTTCTTTACTTAAATACATGCTGGCTCTCTGAGTCTATTTCCATTAGAGGACTACTACTACTACTAATACTAATAATACTAATAATACTAATAATAATAATAGTAGTAGTAGTAATAATGCTTTGTTGGTTTTATTCTTGTTGGTGGTGTTTTTTGTGGTGGTGGTTGTTGTTATTACTGTTGTATTATTGAAATTGACTGCTAAAGTAGTACTGCAGCTCCCTCCTCCTCTTCTTCCTCCTCCTCCAGGGAGAGACCTCCTGATTTTGAACCCAGAAAAAATATAAAATAGATTATATTGCTGGTTCTCTGGGGCCTGCACAATCCTCTTGTGAGAATACAAATGTCAGTCTGAAGGCTGAAGGAGATTTTAACTCAGACAACACAAGTCATCCTCGAATTTTTTATATTTCCCCAGACCTGCATGCTACACAATTAACAACACAAAGAGAATTCCGTGTATAAATTTGACTTTGTCACAGAAAGTCATGTTTAATTTTACTTTTTCCCATTCACTTTGTTCCTCCACAGCACTTTGTGGTTTTGGCTCTAGTCTGAAGCTGTAAATTCCCTGGGGAAGGGGCTGATGCTGCTGCACCCCAGCCTGTTCAGCAGCTGCCTGGAAAAGCTGCTTTGATTGTCAACTGAGATGAAATCAAATGAGACAAAATGAAGATTTCTCAAAATTATAATGAGAACCAGAGGACTCATTGGAAAAGTAGAGTCCCTGAGGGGAAGGAAATAGTCAAGATATTTAATTGATATACCAGAGAGGCAGATGAAGCAGATGTATTGCTTGAGTTAGAGTGCAGGTCGAAATCTCAGCATCTTGTGTCATGCAAGTTTTCTGGCTGCTGTACCACTAACAATCTGAAAAGAAAAGAGGATTCTTGTATCTTCCTTAGATGAGTATGCCCTTTTCCATCTTGGGGAAAAATGTTCTGCCAGTCATAAAAAATATTACCTTTCAGAAATGTAACTGGAACTCACACATCTCTTTCCCACAACCTTTTTTATTTTTTTTTCTCCTCTTTTTAAATTTTTTTTCTGGGTATCTGATGAATATCAATTTATAATACACACTTCTACCTCTTAACCTGAAGAAGGAAAAAAAAAATAACAACAAAACCAACCAATTAAAATACCCCAACTGACCCAAGAACACTTAAGAATTACTTCCTGTGGCAAAAAATTTTTGTCACACATTGAGGCAGGATGGCTCTGTCAGCTCACTGCAGTGGCATAAAATTATTTCTAAAATCTCTCACATTGTCAAATTCTGACATGAATCATCTACAGACTGTCACAATGGACTACCAGATATCAGAAGAAATCATACTGGTTAGTTGTCTTCTTGATTGATACAGAACTAATAATTGAAATTTTCCATGCATATGCGATGTTGATTTGAAATGCATCCCACCACGAGAGAATAAGAGTCAAAATCTCTTGGCTCTAATAATATTCTCTGATTTTGAAATCACAAGATCTTTGGTTAAATCTGCAATTAAATGCCTGAAATGCAGGTGGCACCATGTCCTAAAATACTTTATAGTGATTTAATGGTTCCTCCCTTGACTTCTAAAATTCTGAATTGTGAATGAGCATAATGAACATAATAGTGCATGATGAGCACTGAAAGTAAGACAAAGTAATTTCTAAAATTATGTTTCAAATCTTGTTTTCTCCCTCAGAGTAAAACAAATTAACACACAAACACAAAAAGAAAAAAACCCAAACAAAACAAAGAAAACTGTTATTTATTGCAAAAATCTGCAAAAAGCACACAACCTCTGACACTGTAAAAATTCCTTAGAGTTTAAATGGTTGAAGCATATTCTTGCTAACACGAAAATATGTTTTGTAGGTGTCTGAAATGAACTCTTTCACCAAGTTCATTATATGGTGTTCTCCTTGAAAATCTAGTATAAATAGCAGTAGGATAAAGACCTTGGTGCAACACATTTAACTTTGCAAAACAGCAACTTCAGCACTAGAACCAAAACAGCACCTTGGTTGTTACAAATTTAACGCAGCCTCTGAAGAGCTGTGCTTGGAATTTTAGCAGCTTTCCTCTAGCACAGCCCTTGTGTGGTTTGTAGAAATTGTAGAAAATTGTAGCTTGGTTCGCTTGAGTGCTGGCCAAACCAGGGAGCTCGGATTTCTGAGGCTGCAATGAGAGGGAATCCTTCCACCTTCAGCACACCTGGATCACTGGGCTGCACTTCCAAGATGTTCCCTCCAGGATTCAGGGTGAAAGTAGTTCCTGATATTGAGGCGTCAGAGGCAAGAACAGCTTTGCTGGAGATCTCAAAGAGCTGTTGGACTCCTCTCCCTAAGCAGCTGTGTAAATGACCCCAAACCCCCATTAACGATGGTAATTTGGCTCTCTTGTAAAAGGAAGCAGAAACAATCCAGAGAGGGGGGCAGAATGAGCTGAACCAGTGCAAAGCAAGCACTGCAAGTGGAAAATTAGGAATTTTGGGCTGGTGGAGAGAGACAAACTCGAGAAAGAGAGACACGTGTAAACTTGGTTTTGTAAAGAACTGAGGGCTTTTTAGTCAGATAGTCTCTCTTACAGTGACTGATTTCCTTTAAGTACACATATTTGCAGCTGAAAGAGGCGTGCAGGGCACCAAGGGCATGGGAATGTGATATCCAAGGTGCCAATCAGTCTTCCTCACTATGGAGTTGGATAGCATTTTAAAAAACGTATAGACGGCAAAGCTAAGGGGTGAAGCAGGACCCTCACATGGATGCTCTGGGTGCCCATCAGTCTCTCAGAAATGCAGATACCCTACACTCCTCTGAGTTTTTCTGGGAACAGCCATCTCACGGCATCACCACCAGCTGGGCAAAGTCCTCAGCTGAAATCTGCTCGCATGCAGAAGACCTCAAACTGACTGGATGGGATCTTGGGCAGGGATTGTTCCCTGGCAGGGTGGGCAGGCCCTGGCACAGGGTGCCCAGAGCAGCTGGGGCTGCCCCTGGATCCCTGGCAGTGCCCAAGGCCAGGCTGGACATTGGGGCTGGCAGCTCCTGGGACACTGGGAGATGGCCCTGCCATGCCTGGGGTGGCACTGGGTGACATTAAAAGTCATTTCCAACATCAACTATTTCATGCTACTATGATTTTGTAACCCACTGTCTGCAGCTTCCTGCACCTGTCACTTCACTGGGGCAGAACTTTGACTTTTTTACCTTAACTGTGACTCCTCAGTCAGAGGAGTGGCACTAATCTCTGACTCAGGACTTTCTGATGTCTGTAGAGAGTGGGAGAAGCACGTGGTTCTGGTGCTGAACTGTCTGCAGAGGCACTGAACAGGCACACAGTGCACCAGCACTCAGCTTCCACATACCTTAGTCCTGCTGAAGGAACCACTATGGATCCCAGTTCCTTTCACAAGCAGGCAGGGAATAATCCCAACTGAAATTAATCAGTTTGTCAGCTTCAGGGGTGTGCAGAAGGTTTTGCAGAGTAAAACATCGGAGTGCCTCATGTCAGGGGTTGTGTTCAAACCTTAGCCTGTGCACTCCTCTCCTGTGTTCTTGTGCACTTCATATGTTTGCATTTTGGGAACATATGCCTTTTTTTTTGTTTTGTTTTCCTTTGGGAGGAAAAAGATTCATTTTAAAACATAATCAGGCATTTAGACAGGATTCCTTAATACTATCCTCTGTAGGCAATAAAAGCTTGCTTCCAAAACAAAATAAATGTAATCAAACCAAACTATGATACTGATTTTGTTGGTTCCTTTCTATAAATAGTCAAAAAAAAGAAGAAGAAGAAAAACATCTGTGCTGCAAAAGTCTGAAAGATATATATATATATATTATTTTTTTTTGTAATGGAGTTTGAGTGTTCCCCTGTGTTGCACAGCTACTTTTCCCCCTTTCCTGTGATGGAGCATTACATGACAACGCTTTTGAACCAGAAAGGTTTGAGGGAAGCAGGATCTTCCACAAAACCCATGTTGATTTAGTGGGAAACTTCACATGTTCAAGAAGTGGGGGATCAGGCTGTGCTTGGGAAGAGATAAAAGAGCCAACTGTTCCCTTTTTTTCGAGGCAGTGTCAACCCCAGGAATAATTCTGGCGGCGTTGCTGTGGTGGTGACAGACAGATGTATTATCTCTTCCTGAGTCAAACACACAGAGATGACTTGCAGAATCAGAGCAGCCGGTTATGGTGAACGGCGTCTGACAAATCCCTGAAGAACTAAGAATATATTATTAGGGGGAAAAAAAAAAGAAAAGAAAAAAAAAAAAGAAAAGAAAAGAAGAAAGTTCTGCTGCGTGCAGCAGAGGCTTTTTATAGCCCTAATTATAACAGAGGTGGTAATATAATCCATGCCTGTGCCGTCTGAGACTGTCCTGATCTGTGGCTCTAAGGAGGTTCTGATCTGGCAGGTGCTGTGATGGGAGCTGCTGATAAAGATAATCTCCTCCACAAAGCCGGTAATCCAAGATACCCTAAAGGTGTTATAGGGTAATTGGCAGGTTACACTCACGTTGACTGGATGACATCTAAAAGTGGCAAGAGGTTGGCAAACAGGAAGGATCAGCTCTTGCTCTCCTACTGCTGCAGCACGGGTGGGAGTAACTTGGTTCACCTTTTGTGCAGCAAATCTTAGACCTGATGTCACTGCTATTATCCATTAGCCATTATTCTTCTTTTATGCCAAAATCACCTCCATGTTATACATTCACACTTGCTGTCACTGTTCCTTTATTGATGGCTCTTTATCTAAGGACAGTGTGGCTGCCTACATTTCTACATATATATAATTTTATGGCTATAATTTCAATTTCCTTTTCTTGTTTTATGTACTGCACAACTTCAAAGGGTTAATTGGAACATTCAAGGGAAGACAGGTAATAATGCAGGAAATGTGAGCTACTAATTAAAGTTAGATGGAGGAAAACAGTGGAAGCATTACAAAACATGGATTAGCTCCTCCCCAGTTGAAAATGTGTTGCGCTTTTTTTTTTTTTTTTTTCCTTGGAAAGGCAGCAGATGATTTGTTTCTCCACTCTACCCCTTCTACTCCAGAAAGTCTACAGGAATCCTTAGCCTAAGGGAGGGAGGGATGCTGCAGATTTGGGCAGTCTCCACGGTCCCTGTCTGCAATCCTATTAGTCAGAAAATTCTGACAAACAGAGTTGATCATTAGATGGAAGAACATTAAAAAAAAAAAAAATGGATGCAAAAGGGTTCTTGATCCTGAGTGACTGGTAAACAAATAAAATATGTATTTGGGCATTAGAGTCCAGCTAAGTAAAATTAGGCAGGAATTATCCTGAAGTGTAGGAGCATTCTGGAAAGTGAAAAGTTGTCTTTGAGTTCTATGGGTGGCAGAAAAAGAAGATAGAAATATAGAGGATTAATATCTGGCAGTTCTTGAGCCCATTTCTCTCTTAAATTCCAAACCACAAAGCATATAATGGATCCACATGACCGGAGGAACAGTTTTGCCTTAGGGGTAAATATCAAAATACAGATATAAAAATGTGATTTTATATACTGTGTATATATATTAATGTTGGTATAAAAGGTAGAACATCAGCTTGAATTGCAATGGCTTGTGACATCCCTGTCCCATTGCACCCCTACTTCAGCAAAGTGCCTGCACCACTGGGAAGACAGTAAGGATTTGCAAATATGTAACCCAAAAAAAGGAAAAGAGACCCTTCAGGGTGGCCTGAAGGTCCTCGGGTTTCCCACTCAAAACTGATATTTGAATACCCATTGTACTAATAGAGCCAGAAGGCAGGTTTTCCTGCTGTCAGTGCAGCAGCTGCTTCAAGAAAAACAAAACATGGCAAAAAATGAATAGTTACTGAACCTTGGAGGACACTGAAGGACATCAGGTTAGAATCTTCACGAGAAGGTGAGGTCAGGGACAGGTCACTTTAGGGAGTCAGTGCTACAAGATGCTGCAACAACCCCAATGACGGCAGTGTGAGCCCACAGCAGCAAAAGAACTCTTGGGTAAAACCCAGGCTGGGGCAGTAACCAGCACAGCCTGGCTTCAGAAAATCCATATTAAGAACACCTAGATGCAGGTGATTGCTACCTTTGGGTTGGAAGGAACAGCCTGCACCTTGGAGCCAGCCTCAGAGTGCTGAGCTGGAGTTGTGTTGCCCTGTGCTAAGGGGAGAGACTGGGGTAGAAGGAAGGTGACGGATGAAGGGGTCACCTGCAGCATCCCCCAATCCTTTTGTCATCCCCAAAACACAGGAGAGCAAGCAGGAGGAGGCAGCAGAGGAAGAGGGGCCCAGCAGAGTGGGACAGCAAAGAAAAGTCTGATTACTCTGAGGTGGGAAGATAGATTTTATTGAATAAAACTTATTGAGAACCTAAAAACAAAAAGACATTGCACTTTTTAAAGAACCAGGCAGAAAAGCCTTTTGTTGTTTCATCCCTTTTGGCTGAATAAACAATGCCTGGCTTTGAAAAAGCTATTTCTGTGTCATTTTAATCAGCTGCTAGTCACAGGCTCTCAGTGGAAAAAGGCCTCCCAGTACCGAGTGTAGTTAGTCCCTTCAGATTTATCCTAATTGGGCAAATAAAGGGGCTGCATTACAGGATTATTCCCTCAAGAAAAATAAAATAATAAAAAAAAAAAACCAAAAAACAAAACACAGGCAAGGCTGCCACTTGGGGGTGCAGGCATGCTGGGCTGCCACAGCAGCCTCAGTGCAGCTTTCCTTGTAGTTGTGACAGCTGGACTCTTGGTTGTAAAACAGAGATAAGCAGTAAAATTAGCACTGTTGCAGAGAAACGATGCATTAATATCAGAAGCTTTTTTAAGGCTTCCTAAATTTCCACTATCTCTTTTTTGACAGCAAAGCAAACCTCGGGGAGAAAGAGAAGTGTTTTCTTTGCTGGCAGTAGTTCTTCAGGGAGATCTCTGCCACGGAGACTGATGTGTAAAGTCCAGGTTGCTGTAGAGGTGGTGATGCAATCGCAGAAATACCTGTGCAATTCAGTGAAGGCCTGGCTGTAGCACACCTGAGTGCTGCCAGGTGAGTTGTGCTAGGGCACCTTAGGAGGGCAGGGAAGAGTTTTGCTGGATGCTACCAAGCTCCCACGTGTCCAGGGCATTACACTGGATTCTACAGCTCATGATAGCACATCTTTTCTGCTAGTGAGCTAAATTAATGTTAGGAGATTGGTTTTTTTTCCTTATCTGTCCTAACCTGCTGGATAACTCTGCACCTCCCCACCACTGCTGGCTGAGGGTCACCAGGAAGCCTTGCCCTGCTGTTATAGGTGAAGTGCACAGCTGATGTGGGCACCACTGAGCTGTATGCAAATAGAAAAAGCTGTGGGACTGTGGGTGTCAAATGCTGTTTATCAAGGTGCGTCATTTCTGTTAATTTTGTGGTTTAACCAGCGCAAAGAAACCTCGTCCTTTCAAATCGTTGCTGACAATGTAAGGTGTTGAAACCAAAACACTTCCAGTGTCAAAGAAAAATGTGATTAATTGCCAGCTCAGATCTAAAACCAAACCTTTAGGCAAGCGCTGTCACCCTGTCACTGGCAGGAATTTAATGGCAGACAAAGGGCTTGCAAAATGAAATGCTGTAACTACTGAGAGGTGCCAGCCAAAGTAACCAAGAGATCAGACGACTTAACGGGTCGTTTCCACTCCTAATTTCACGATGTCTCTTCCTGTTGTCATGCAAGCAGCCTGGACTTTTAGTTTGTATCTGCAGAAATGCTTCTCAGCAGCGTAGTGCTGTTCAGTGCATCCTTCTCACTCGGCAAGTGCATTAAAGCTTAATGTAATATTTATATCTGGTCTTTCACTATGAAGGCATGTAGAGGGGATGCAAATTACAGATATAAAATATCTGGAGAGCCTTTTGACGCCCACTAGGCAATTAGTACTTTTTTCACTCTCGTGGCTTTATATACCCAGGTAGGGAAAAGAGATGAAAATAAAAAAAAGTGTGTAGTGGCCTGACGTGAGATCTTCCCAGCCTCTACCTTGGGCTGTTTCTGAAATATCGCTGCATCTTTCATTCATTCTTTGACTCCCCTCCGGTTTCGGGTAGGATGACATCCTACCCGAGGAGGGAGGAAGGGAGGTGGAAGAACGGACCTTGAATCTCTTGGTCTGATGGAAAGTGTCCCTGCCCATGGCAGATTGGGATGTGGTGATCTCTGAGGTCCCTTCCACCCCAAACCATGCCATAATCCTATGATTCCGTGCGAGCTCCCTGTCTCGATGTTCGAGAGGGATTTTAAGCAGAGGAAGCACTTGGCAGAGCGCAGGGCTTTGACAGCACATACAAGACAGAAGTTTGCGAAGGGCAAAATTCCTCCCCGGAGGATAAAACACCTTCGTGAACAGCGTCCGCTCCCTGATAGACGAGGGCAGGCGCCCACCCAAAACCAAACTAGCCCAGGACATGCCAGGGGGAGGAACCCCGGCCACGCAGACCTGCGCCCGCCGTCCACACAAACCGGAGCGCTGCGGGAGCATCCCCAGGATCACCCGGGGGCCGCGGGGTCCCAGCTCCGTGCGGGGTCTGCATCCCGCACCCTCCGCATCGCGGGGTCCCGGCTACGTGCGGGGTCTGCATCCCGCACCCTCCGCATCGCGGGGTCCCGGCTCCGTGCGGGGTCTGCATCCCGCACCCTCCGCATCGCGGGGTCCCGGCTCCGTGCGGGAGCCGCATCCCGCACCCTCCGCATCGCGGGGGCGGGCCGCGGGCGGGGAGGGGCCGGGGTGTGTCCAGCGGCACCGCCCCCGGGATCCGCGCGGGGCGGGCAGGGCAGCGGCGGCAGGAGGAGGAGGAAGAGGAAGGCAGAGAGGAGAAAGAGGGGGAGGAGAGGAGGCGGCGGGACACGGCTGGGAGGCGGCGGCCGGGCCATGCTGGAGGCGCGGCGGCACCTGGCGGGCGCGCAGAGCGGGCGGGCGGCGGGACGGGCTCCGCGCCGCGCGTAGGGCGGTGGCAGCGGAGCGGCGGGGGCTGCGCTCGGCCGGGGGACGCTCCACGCCGCGCAGCGCCGGGAGGGACCTGCGCATCCTCGCCGCGCTTCGCATCGCCTCACCGGGCGGAGGCACCGCCGCTCGCATCCCTCGGCTGAGGCGGAGGAGAGCAGGAGCAGGAGGAGGAGAGGAGGAGGAGGAGGATGAGCCGCGCGGTGCTGGCCTGGCTGGCGCTCTGCGGGAGCCTGGCGGCGCCGCGCCCCGCCCGAGGTGAGGGGACGGAGGACGGCGGGGACGGACGGGGGACTTGGGGTCGGGGTCGAGCCGGAGCTCCCGCAAAGTCGGAGTCCAAGTGCGCGGGGGACCGGGGAGGTGGCTCGCAGCAGGGTGCCGCTGTCTGGGCTCTGCTTTTCTCTTCATGGACAAGGAAAGGAAAAAAAGAAAAATACTTACCTCTGCATTTGAAATAGAAGCGGGCGGACTGTCCAACCTCAGACACGTTCTGTTTTGAAACTATGCTTAATTAGAGGGGAAAGAAATGCCGTGAGAGCTGAAATGTAATCCAGATGAGCGGCTGGGAAGATTTAATATCCGCAGAGCTATCCCCACCGCTTTTCCATTCCTGCCCTCACCCCTCCCCAACCACCGGTCTTCATTGTAATTTGGAGGCTGTTAGCTCCTAGCCGGAGACCTAGCAAACCGCGGAACAGTTTGCGAACACGTTCGGGAGCTTGAGCATCTCGGCAGCAGCAGCAGCTCTTGCCAGGCGACCCTTTCGCTGCCTCCCTCGAATTAGGTCTTCTCCATCCTAAACACCCCGCAGCGCCTTCTCGGTGTCTCATCCCCTTCCAAAACACAACTAAAAAAAAAACCCTACCAAAACACCTTTCCGAAAAAGAAAAGGCCAACCTTACCCCAGAGAGACAACTTTAAATCTCTTGGGAGTTCTCTTTATTATTTATATTCATCAGTTCTTGCAGGATACGGGGGTTTACCCTCCTCGCACTGAAAAGTTGTGTGAGCTCGTCGTGCGAGGAGCTGATGGTGGGCACCGTGTGGGCACGGTTCCCCCTCCGCGGAAGGCTCGGGGGGCTTCCCGGGGCGGTGGGCGATCACTCGCTGCCCGTCCCGTCTCGTCCTGCCCATCCCGGCTGTCCCGCCCGGGCACCCTCCGCGCCCCCGGGGGAGGCGCTGGGCTCGGCTCCGGGACCCCCGTGGGTCCCCTTCTCTTGCCTGCAGCCCCCCGAGGACTCTCCTCGTCCTCTGCGAGCTCCGAGCGTCCTCCTGTACCGCGGATGTTCTGTCTGTCTGAGTGATCCCACCCGGCGTGGAGACCTCTCTATCCTTCTGCTTGTTAAAACAACTGTTGTCCTAATGAGAACCAGAATATTCACACTGACTTTTAGACCTGTTTCCCTCAATATTAACTTTTTTTTTTTTTTAAATTTTTTTTTTGTTATTTTTTTTGAGGTTTCAAAATGAAGCCAGCATATCAGTAAAAACTGAATATTTTATTAGCCTTAAATTATTCAGCACGGCGGCTTCTCAAAATCCGGTAGCATTCACACAGTTGCAGTGAGCATGTGATAGCTTATGCAATATGTCCTTGTACCTGCAGCTTATTCCCCAAAGTCTGTTTTAAGCAGAAGATAGCTGTATCTGCCACAAACTCTGGACTTGTCGAAAGTGCTTTGCACTGAGCTTCTTTGGAACTTCTGCTAGCTCACATCTGTGATGTTTTCCCAATAAAGTCAACAGTTTTGCCATGTTTTCAGGTAACTTCAGAACAGAGAGAACTTAATAGGTTTTCTAGCAGAAGTGAAATAGGAAGGAAAAAAATCCATTTGCTCTGTGATTGCTTAAGCTGTGATTGTTCAGTTAAAGGTTTGTCCTTGGCTCTCGGAAAGAAACAGAAGAAAATTACACTGAGTCTTTTTTTTTGTGCTGAAACAGAGCAAAATGCTGCTTGACAAGCCTGATATAGCAGGTCAATTTTGGTGGCTGTCATAACATTTACTTTCAATAGATCCTCTCAAAAGTTGCAGTGACTCTAAGCACTGTAAGTAACCAAAACTCTTCCAAAAGCAGGTTTTGAACAGTAACCAAAACTCTTCCAAAAGCAGGTTTTGAACTTGTCTCAACACTACTCACTGTGAGTCCATTCCCATAATGGTGTAGAATGAAAATCAGTGGAAGTGTCATCTGTGCAGTGGCTGATTCCCACCTGCCTCTCAGGGTAAATTCCAAGTGCAGAAGAAAGTTAAGTCATATACTTCATTACTGACCTGCATTTCAAGCCTTCTGTTAAAGAGAAAGACCAACTGCTTTTTTTGTTGGAGCTCTGCAGAGTTATGGTGAAGGTCGAAATCCGGTTTATTCATGATGTCTTAAAAGCACTTTTTGCTTTTTGTGTTTGGAACAAATACATAGTATGTCAGCAAGTCTGGGGTGGGGTTCTTTTTGTCTTTTTGCTGTTGCTGTTGGTTTTAAGGGAGAGAGAAGGGCGAGAAAGATAGTAATGGATGAAAAAGTCATCTCAATGGGAGATTGTCACTTTCTTCTTCCTGGCCAGTCTGAGAAATTTGCAGTCTCATGCACTGTAACAGGAGCTTGATCTTCAGAGATGTGTTTATATGCAAGTACATGATGAAACCAACCTTCAAGGACTTTCAGCCCTTAGTTTACAAGAAAGATGCAGGTGCATTTTTAATAAGCAATGTCCTTTTATACATATTTAAAAACAGCTGTAAGCATTTACATTTGCTGCTGTTGCTGTTCCTTGGTTGAATTTGAATGCCGGGCACTCTGGTGCTTTACTCTGCGTGGACAGACAGTAACTACCAGAGTGACTACAGAGACTACAAGAGATTATTTCAGGAGGAAGAAACACAGTGCATCCCACCTGCAGTAATACAGGTTCATGAGTACCACTGTGCTTTTATTTTCAGGGGTAAATAAGCCAACAGCTTTAAGAACAGTCAGTGAAGATTGGGATCAGATGAAAGGGAAGCATGATTTAAAAGCGGTGGCTATTTTGGTTCCAAGATACACATCTGGCCATGGTGTAAGCTGATCAACAACTGTAATGGGACTGGAGGTGCACAGCAGATCAGTGCATCCCACATCTTCATGATAACCATTTTTGAAACAGGACCTTCTGAAAAATTACCATTTGAGTTGTCTTTATAGTGAAGCTGCTCTCTGGGTTGCATCGTGCTTCTCCACTTAGCTGTCTGCTGAGTTTTTATGTCTGGTTTGCCCAAAAATGATGTTGACATTTCTGAAAACAGGCAAGTCTAATTCTTTATTTTATCACCATGTCCTGTCAGCCTAAGCACAAAACTGCAGAACTTTGAAAGAAGTGTTTCAAAGATGTTGCTTTTTCTCCATTACAGTGGGAACCAACCTTCACTCTCCCTGAGGCTTAGAAGTTTCTATAAAGCCCCTTTTTTGCAGCTGGAATCAGCTGCAAGGAGCAAAAGTGCTGAGAAACAAGAGAGGTAAACTGTAGCTTTGTTCTCATGTATCTATACTGAAAGGCTGAAAAGATCACAGAAGCTTTTAAAGACCAAGATTCTTCTGTTTTACCAAATGCCTTTGCATCTTTGGACAGCATCTGCTTCTGTACAAAGTGCTGACAGTGTGACCCTGCATAATGATTTTCACTGTTCTTTTAACAAATTACATTTGTATTCAAATTGATTTTCCATGACTGCTCGTATAGCCTCCAGAAAGCATATAGTGGATATGCTGCTGTATTCTGTACGTGTCTGGTCAGCCTAGGACAAAATTTGATGTCAAGCCATGCATTATTACAACTGGAATTAATCGTTCCAGTAGTATTAGTTGGGTTTTTTTTTTTTTCATGTGCCCAGCCTCCTAATTCACTGCCCTTTATGTCCTTATCCTTTATGTCTCTTTTCAAAGGATATACTTCATACAAGGTTGTGTATCAATGGCAGCATAGCAGAAAGGGTCACTGTCTTATCTTCCCTCCTCCACATTTTTTCAATTACCATCCAGTTGAAAATCAAGGAAATGATCCACTGTGGAAGTTATTTCAAAAGACAGTAACTTTTAATTGAGATTCTTATGCCTTAAAATAGCTGTTTATGCAGCACAAATCCCTACAACAGCAGTAACAGCCTGATATCCCTTCAGCTTAAGTGGTGATATCTGGGGAAGCTGTATTTAAGAAACTGCAAGAATCAGAGAGAAATCTCTGTTATTCTAGAATTTATCATGAGTCACATAGGAGTTGGAGTGTTGTTGTTTTCACCTTAGTCTCTTTAACATCTCAAACTTAGATACGCCACAGAGCCAGGATTTCTCAAATCCTAAAGGATGGTCAAATCCTAAAGTCAGTGCTGTGTTACAAGTGAGATTAGATGTGATGAAAAATTTTTTCCCTGGCAGGGTGGGCAGGCCCTGGCACAGGGTGCCCAGAGCAGCTGGGGCTGCCCCTGGATCCCTGGCAGTGCCCAAGGCCAGGCTGGACATTGGGGCTGGCAGCTCCTGGGACACTGGGAGCTGGCCCTGCCATGGCTGGGGTGGGAATGGGTGACCTTTAAGGTCCCTCCCAACCCAGGCCCTTTATGTGATTCCATAATATTGGGCATTGTTGTAGCATACCTGAAGCCCAGCTTGAGTTTGAATAAATATAGGTTAAACAACAGGCATTAATTTAAGTTTCAGAACAGGTTCACAGTCAAAATACAGTGAAATCTTAGTCAGATGATGTGTTAGAAAATACGAGTCAAAAGTTTCATGTCTAAAGAAGGGTTGTAAGGACATTAACATCTGCAAAATTAAAACCTCTGGAAAATGCTGTTTTATATTGGAGGACTAAAACACATTTTGCATTTAAAGTTCAGGAGACAACACAGGGGAAATCCAAATTCAGCCTAAATTTGTTGTGTTATGTCAGTCTGAGGAATAATGAGTCTAAGTTTTCTTTTTTTATAGGAAACTTGGATCTAATGTTTGAGGGAGAACAGCTCACTGAGTGTATGGCTGATTTTCTAATGATCCATGTAGAGGGTAGAACAGCTTTTTTGCCATTCCTAATGTGGGAACAGAGCAAGGATTTGTCCAAACCCATACCTGCAGCCGTGGGTCTGTGTGCTGTGAAGAAAGGGATTGAATGAGCAGGGATCTGGAGGCACAGAAGCTGTACCACACCTCTGTGCTTTGAGGTTTTATCAAATCTCAGTCTTGCTGCTGAGGGAATATACTTAACATACTTGTGGGGTTTTCTATTCATTTGTTTGTGTGGGTTTTTCTTCCCTCTAATCAGCAAGTTGTGTTACCTTTCATCACAGAGGGGGTGTCCTTCTATTTTAAGTTCCTAAAGCTGAGAAGTGAAGCAGACCATGATTATCTAATAAAGTCTCTAGCTAATCCAGCTAATAACTGTATGTGGTGTGTGTGTGTATGCATTACCCAATGAAACACACATAAAAACATCTTAATTTTACATAATGTATAGCAGCTATATGCAAATATACTGTACTTCGGGTATAATTTGGGTATATGTACACTCCAGAGACCATACGGAGGAATTGCAGACACTTATGTGCCTCACATCTGGTCTGATACTTAGAAGTGTAGGAAATGTTAGATAAGACCAAATCATCCTATGAATTCTTGATGCACAGCTCTGTGTTGGAAGCAAGAATTTGTTATATGCAACAAAAAGCACTGTCTAGGATTTTTTTTTTTTCTTTTTTAGGTTTTCAATAGTACTCCTCACCCCACGCACCTAAAACTTTTTAATAAGGGGTCATTTGTGGGCAAAAAGGGGGTTTTATGACTTGTATATAAAAGACTTATGTTCATAAGACTTACATATTATGATTTAAATATTTACACACACACATATATATAATATATACATATGTATGTATGTATGTATCTATCTATCTATCTATCAATTTTTGGTGAAGTTGTTTGAAAATGGACCAGTAAATACTGACTCAACCACAGAATATACTGACTGGGAAGGGACCCACAGGGAT
>NC_031799.1:71861233-71893388 GCF_001522545.3 Parus major | reverse complement strand
GTTGGTCATTCTCACACTCTCACAGTGCCCAGCTCAGGGCACTGGGACCCCCTTGATCCATCTATGTTAAAGGAGGAGGCAAAGGATGCATTGAACACCTCAGCCTTGTCGCTGTCCCTGTCTGTGAGGTGACCATCCACATCCTGGAATGGGCCAATAGTATTTTTTTTGCACTGCCTACTGACATTATTTTATTCAGAAAATCTCTTTTTGTTGTTCCCCACAGTTCTGGCAGCCCCAGCTCCATCTGAGCTTTGGCTACACAAATTTTATCCCTCCACTGGCAGCAGTATCTCTGTGTTCTTCCCATGCCACCTGGCCCTGCTCACACTGGGGGGCAGTTTACTGCCTTATTTCCAAGAGAATATTTCTGTTCAGCCAAGCCATCCTTCTGCCTGTGCTGTTTAAATGGAGAATCCTGGATTATCTCAGCTCTCCCTACTGTGGCAGCAGAACGACAAGTTCTGGGATTTAGGAGTTAGGATTTCAGGCGCAGTATTTAAAGCAGCAAGCTGAAGTGCGCAGATGACAGCAGGGAGGAGCAGCAGATGGATAAGGAGGCTCAAGAAGATCAGCGCTCCTTCAGCAGAGCCAGGGCAGGAGCTTGGCACAGCCCAGCAGGAATCTGATGATGTGAGAGAAATTTGAGGGTTTTGTGGGTTGTTCATGACCCTGGAGACCACAGGGGACAGGGAGGGGAGCAAAGCCTCCCCCAGAGGAGGCGGGAGGTTGGGTGTGGGATTTTTCTGCTGCCTCCTCTTCCAGGTGGTGTGTGGGAGAGTGGGGTCAGACACAGGGGCATAACCCACCCAGGGTGCAGTTTCTGCATCAAGTGGTGGCTCTTGATTAAAGCTGATGGAGAAATTTCCTAACCCAAAATGCTCTATCAGAACATTGCAATTCTGTGCACACAGTAGTTTAAGCCTCACTATGGAGCGTAGCTTGCACACTTGGGACAGCATGAGCTCAGGTGACTGTTAAGTGCTTCACACTTTGGATTTGAACCCCACAATTCAAATTTTTTAATTTTAATACAAAGCAGGGTATTTTCTCAGCATTTTGCAAATAATCTTCTTCTTCCTCCTGCCCCTGACCCCTTGAAAACAATTTTCCTTGATTGTTTTCAATTCTAAACAACACAAGGCAATTATTTATGCATAGTCAGATTATGGTCCTGCTGTAGGATAAAGCTACATAGAGATCTTTTTTATTCACGTCTTTGAGTACTCTCACAATAGTAACTTTTTGACGGGCTAGAAAAAAAAAACCCAAACCAAACGTGAAAGAGATGACTGCATTGCTAATTTTTAGCTGCAGCAATTTTATTCGCTGAGTTTCTGTGTAGGGAGGCTGAAAAAATTTCTGCAAAAAACTGCTTTCTTCCCTATCATTGTCAAGATGCTGTGTCAACCTGCATAATTATGGAGGGCTGTGACAGCAGAGCATAAATAACAGTAATT
Source organism: Parus major (assembly GCF_001522545.3). Classification (NCBI taxonomy): domain Eukaryota; kingdom Metazoa; phylum Chordata; class Aves; order Passeriformes; family Paridae; genus Parus; species Parus major. Next base: position 71,891,928 of record NC_031799.1, on the reverse strand, counting down.
TCTGGCATCTGATTACCCATGTCTTAGGTTTCTGCAACAGTGATGCTACAACAGATCACACAAGAAACACTTACGGATAAGACTTGCATGCGACAAGCAGAGGCATGAAGAATGGGAAAAAAAATTAATAAAATTTATTTTATGTTCAGTATTTGTTTAGATCTTTCAGTCTCTCCCTCATCTAGGAGAGCTTCTATCACTGCTGGGTGTCATTGCACACAATCAGCCCCTGAAATCCAGATTTCCTTCCTCATCACTGTATTACTGTTCTTTAGACCATCCTGCTTTAATTTATTTGCCAGGGTTTTTTTCTTTGGGGTTTTTACTCTATTTCCAGCTCAGGCTTTTGAAGTAGAGATGGAGAAACTATTACAGGCAATGTAACTTGTCGGATTCCTTGCTTGTGTGAGGAATTGCACGGGATTGCTTTGCAAGGTCTTTTCTAGGTTAAAAACTAAGACCCACTAGCTGATTGCTTTCAGATACCATTCCAGAACTATTTTAAAACCATGCAGTGCTATTTATTTGAACAATTTTAAGGGAAGATTAGTTTGATACTGTGAATAATGTACAGTGTGGATGGAGAAATGATGTGCTGTTGTCATGGGAAGTAGCTGAAATGACCTCGTAGCTCCCTTCTATGGTGCATGCTATATATGTTCCTTTAATGATGCTTTTGTGTAATTTCTTTAATGTCTTTTTTTATGCTTTACCTTCAGACCTTGTACAGAATGATACACTCCTTACAGATAGCCCTTCAGGATAAAGATCAACCTCTTTGATAATGACTTTCATTTTCTTGGGTGTGATCAAGCCTATCCTATTCTGATGCCTTGGCTTTCTTCACCAGGCTTCTCTTCAGCCTGGTATCCTTATTCAGGGAGATGAATTCTTTCAGAAATGTCTCTTAGAAAAGCTGCATTTTTGTACTGTAGCACAGATACAGGAATGCTCTGGTTCCTTCCTAGGATGGTTTTACTTAACCTCTACTCCATATGTGGGTCTTGTGATTCAGCTTGTCACGAAAGTCATATAAAAAAAAAAAAAAAGAAAAAAAAAAAGGTAATTGAAGCAATGTCAGGCATAGCTGGGAATATAGTGTCAGATGTATCCTTTTTTGTGAAATCCATCAGGGAAGAAAGAAATCAGAGCAACATTTTGAACAAGAGCTCAGAAATCAGCTGGAATAAAGTGTGATTGACTATATATATTGACTTAATACCACATCTATATTGGTTCACACAGCAAGAGCTGTGATTGCTCCAGTATGCCTCAATATCTTTCAGCAAAGATGAATAATTACATTAAAATGTGCATTTTAAACCAGAGAATTATAGAGTTATAGAATGGTTTGGGTTGGGGGTGGGTCTTAAAACTCATCCAGTGCCACCCCAGCCATGGCAGGGCCATCTCCCAGTGTCCCAGGAGCTGCCAGCCCCAATGTCCAGCCTGGCCTTGGGCACTGCCAGGGATCCAGGGGCAGCCCCAGCTGCTCTGGGCACCCTGTGCCAGGGCCTGCCCACCCTGCCAGGGAACAATTTCCTCAGAATAATTCATCTAAACCTACTCTCTGTTAGGTTGAAGCCAATATGCTGAGTGTGAATAAAGGTGGAGCACTAAAAGGTGTAGCTCTGACCTGTGGGTCAGAACAGTTTGGTCAGGGAGGGGTGAAACAAGTATCTGGTCTGTAGGAAGCTTCCCAAGTCTCCAAAATATTTTTCACTGCAAGACAAACCTGAGACGAGCAACTGTGTGAGGTCTGATGGTTCGGTCAAAGCCCATCTAATTGCTCTGCCTCTGGCTTTTCCCTAATTCCAGCACTGGTGATGGATTTAGATGGACTCTTCCTCAGAACAGTAGAATTCTCTGGTAGTTTGCCTTCTTGGGATGGCTTAAGGCAGGAGCAAGTCAGTCCCAGTGATGGTGCAAGGAAGGGAGTTGGGGACAAGGAGGGAGGACCAAGTGAAATGGACAGGGATGTGGAACACTGTGTGTGTCCTCAGCTGGTTCATAACTCACTGGGTGAGTTATGGGTGGTTTTCTCAGTGCCAGTTTTACACATCTTCTTGCCAAGGAGTACAGTTCTGCACCAACCCTAAGACACAGGGTGCCAGATTTCCCCCTGCCTCAAGCACAGCTGTGTATTCCCCCCCTCTGGAAATGTGCAGAAGTCGGATCCATGAGCATCCCTTGTGTTCCTGTCTGCTTTGCCTTGGCATGGATGAAGGCAGAGGAGCGAATTCCATATTTTCCTGGCCATCTCCCAGTCCAAAGTGGCCATCTCACCATCCTGGGGCAGATCCAGTGCTGATTAACTAGGCTCTCCCAGCAGATTATTTTGTTGAAGACAAATTACAGTGGTTTCTTTTTTCTTCCCTAATTATTTTGTAGCAAATATTTATCTTGTGGATAAAGATTGCTCCTGGGCCACGCAGAGCAGGCGAGGCTGAGAAGCTCCCCATGTGCTTTCAGTGGAAACAGGAGGAGCTGCCTGCTTTAGAAATCCTGCTCTGGCTTAATTCCAAGCAAGAAATCTGTTTTAAAACTACCAGGGAATCGATGTGGTTCTGGCTCCTTCATTCAGACCAGCTGAGGGCTGAGCAGGAATAAAGAAAAGGCAAAATGGGTAAAATAATTGTAAAATCATCAAAACTTCAGGAGGAAGAAGAGACAACTCTTCAAAATGTCTCAGACCAGTGACCAACTAATTGTGACCAATTAGCTCTGCTGCTGATTGGGGTTTTTGATAAAAAAATTCTTGAGGTTTTGTGGGTTTTTTTTTAAATTTCCCATGGAGAGTAATAAACAATTAAAAATCAACACATTGGTTTCTTTTCCAGTTGAATTCTGGTTAAAACATTATAATTGTAGAAAAATCTGAACAGAGTTTTAAATTCTATCTAAACATTTCCTATTTGAGGCAGAGGAGGGAAGGAAAAATATCCGAAAACTGTGCCCCAGCTTCACTGGAACAAAAATCACTGGTATGTAATTATAATTTTTGTGTTTTTTGTTTTTTGTTTTTTGTTTTTTTTAATCTAGAGGAGCACCATTTGCAAAGCTGAAGAATTACAGCAAAAACCTATACCTTTAATGGTTTCTGAGTTTCAGGAAACCACCCTTTCACTCTGTTAATGCTCTAATAATAATCATGAAGTCTTGTGCTAGCATCTTTCATAGCAATCTTTTGTCATTTGTGTCACATCAAGCTTTTTTCCTGTCGTTGCCAGCCATCTCTTATCCTTGATGTGTCTCTACTTTCCATCTCTGAAGTCTGAAAACAGAGGTTGATACATCAAGTAGAAAAAGGTGTCTACTTTTAAGAGAAATGATGAGTTTTGATGACTTATTCCTGATAAAAGCCGTGTTTTGGGTCTCCTGTAGCGCCAGTTCCAGTGTTGCAGCCACAGCAGCTGCTTGAGTATCCATCTCTTTTTGTGTGTGTGTGTCAGAGAAGTGTTGGTATACTGGAAATATTTACCCGAAGAGTTTCAAGGATCTCACAAACCGGGAATCATCTGGAAATGCTTTTTCAGGAGAGCACTCAGTTAATGTCATTCAGTGTTATTCTCACTTTATTACTGTGCATGCAAGAGCTTCTCATTTCTTTTTCGTTTTCAAAATGAGGTGAAAGAAGCTTTTGGAATTGAAATTGAAAATGCCTGGCCTGTTTGCAACATGGTATACTTATCTTGTAACAGTTGGGCTAATTTTTAAAAGCCTTTTATATAGAGTCTTGGAATAAATTTTCTTTAGGAAAAGCAGCTGTGGAACGAGCCTGGTTTTGCTCTGCCCCATTTTTCTGTTAAGATACAGAAGTAAGATTACTGAAGATTTTAGAGATATTACATAAGCTCTTTGGAAAAGAACAACATAAAGGACACAAAATTGCTGTTCTAGTAGATTACAGGCTAGAGTGTGTATCTGCTGAAATTTGCCTTATGGAAGGTGCTTCCTCAAAGCTGACATAGTCTGAAAAATAAAATACCAACTTCTTCTGCCTTGAATCACCCCTGCTCTTTGGCTTCACCCAGGGTTTGTGCTTTGGGGGGCAGCCTGAGGGGTGGGAATCATTCCACCAGTGATTGACGAATTCCTGTTTCTTCTGTCTGGGTGAAAAGGGAGAGTATTTAGTCTCGATGCTCTTTGAGGCATAACAGACACCATATTCTCCTGCTGGAAGTGAGGCATTTGATGAAATTGCATCTCTCTGGAGTTTGGGGTGTGGTGCTGGTGTTGCTCTTAGGGCAGCACAGGTGTGTCCTCACATGGTCCTGTCAGACCTCATGGGGAATCTGGTTGAAAATGGCAGTGGCAGGAATTGTACAAGAATGTATTAGCTGGGGAGGAGAGGTTGTTGCTGTACTTCCATGCAATTTATTATTTTTTTTTTTTTTTGCCTTTTGCCTTTTCCTAACATATCTGTAAGCACTAACACAGGAGAGATCTTTACGTTTTACATTTACATCTTTACAGAATTTGCATTCTGCAAGTGTTCACCAAAAACTGAAGAGTGGTGGTGATGTTTGTAGACAAAACATGTTTCTGCATTGAGAACAGCTATCTCAGTCTGTCAAAAAATTGTCTGGGAATGTTCCCCTGCATTAAAAATAACTATATTTATCCTTGTTATCCATGTAGTGACCTAGTTTGTTTATCACTAACTACCTTGAATTTTTTTGACTGCATGTACTGTTGTCAGGCAGAGTAAAATAGAAATTTACTTCTATATTTACTTATTTATTAATGTACTTTTGTGGAAAGAGGTATAATTCTCTTCTGTTTGGCAGCATTTTTTTGTTTGTTTGTTTCTTCAAGCTGGAGGTTTTAAGGAAACCCTGATTTCTTCCTTTGCACCAAGGCTTTGCATGGAATTTTTCACTTTTGATGGAACTCTTCAGTTAATTGAAAGCTTTCAAATAGTTCTGATAATTAGCCATGCTACAAGTTATAATGGCCAAGAACTGGAGCCAGGTGCAGCTGCAGTACACTTGGGGCAGGAAATATAGACAAAAAGCTTCACTGTGTCAAATATGATGTTATTTGAAAGTGTTTTTAGGTTTTTGGATTTACATTGCACCCTAAAACAATTCTGGTTTATTATTTTAGCCCCTTTCTTTTGTTTGTTTGTTTTTTTGGTTTTTGTTTCCATTCCTTAATTTGAACTCTGTTGAAATTCAGGATTTTTGATTTTTCAGTTGGTTGTTCAACAACTAAGGGCCCTGATAGATGTTAATCCAAACTTGACGTTGAAAGTACGTTGCTTTTCAGATTTAACTTTTTGAGAAATATGGATTTTTTGTGGCTTGTCTTGATTTTAATAATGCAATGACACTTCTATTGAATACAGCCAGAATAGCTTTACGCTGAAGCTGCCTCTAGATTAATGTCTGCAGCTTTGCCAAAACTATTATCTATATTGCAAGCTGTCACTTTATGTTCAAACTAAATAATTAAATCTTCAGATCAGATGTACAGTTTTTTATTATTATAGACATAGTTTAGGATTTTATGGTTTCAAAGAACCTTTGGGAAAAAAAAAACTGTTTTAAAGCCTACTGGAGACTATAGGCTGAAACCTTTTTGAAATTTTTGATAAATTACATTCCTTGGTTTGGATTCCTGTTTTTCAGGCAAAAACAGAGATAAAAACTGCCAGCACTGAATTAGGTGTGCCCTGCTTTAAACACTGGGAGTCTCTTTATGATTTGGTCTGGGGCCCTTACTCTGAGTTGCTTTCCAGCAGTTATGTAAAACATTTACTAATTTATTATTATTTTTTTTTTCAATACCAAATGGCAAGGTCTTTTGCAATGTGCCAGTTGGGTAACACTATTTGTACCCAAAATGAACATCTCTGTCTCTCAAGTGTAGGTGTTGCAGGCTGCTGTTTGCTTTTGCCAACAGCTCCAGTCATGTGTTGTGAGACAGGAGGGAAATCTAAGGGAGCACCCCCAAATGAGCTGTGGGTGGAAATGTCCATGACAGAGGAAGCTGGAAATTCATCATTTCTGATGTCACATCTCAGTCCTCTTCCCTGCCTCTGCTTTTGCAGCTGCAAGGGACTAAGCAAAAGGGGAAAAAAAGGAAAATAATACAACTTCCCCTTGTAAATGGACAGGATGGACACGATGGGTTTCATCCAAGGGTGGAGGACCTGGGCAGTTCCTGTGCAGGCTGCCAGCTCTGGGACATCCAGGGATGGCCCTGGTGCCCAGACAAAGGTGATTGCTGCAGCCACGTTCCAAAAAGCCCAAAAGGTCTGGGGAGGGGGAAGCTCCGGGCCGGCCAGCCCCGCTCGGTGCCGGGAAAACCGCGGAGCGCTCCCAGACACGGGATGGAGGAGACGCCTTGGGAATGTCAGAGAGGGTTTAAATCCCTCCTGACCCACCTGATGTCCTGGGGAGAGACAACTGGAGGTGTCTGGGGGACAGCAGAAGGGGTCCTGTGCCTGGGCTGGAGCAGGGCCTGGGCACTGTCGCTGTTGCCGTGTCCCAGCTGGACAGGGATGTCTCAGGGGATGGGCAGTGAGACACGTGCAAATCCTGGTTCTGTGGTGGGACTCAGAGGGCAGTAGATGATCAGTCACGTCACTCTGGAGTTTTGTATCAAGTGGGTTCTCTCTGGGACTTCCTTTGCTTCTTGTCTTCACGGGTGCCCTGACAGGTGGCCAGGGATGCCCTCAAGGGCAGTGGTGCCACGCTGGGGAAGTAACCCAAAAGGACCCGTAAACAACAATAAATGCACGTCCTGCCCTGAGGAGGGAGAACCCCTGTGAGTGCATGGATGTTTAGTTTTTCCATCCCCAGATTAGTAAAGGGCTGTTTCAATGGGTGTGAGGTCGGGGTGTTGTTGGGGACCTGATCTGCCCTGCAAACAGAGGGAAGTGTGGGAGCAGGGCTGTGTCATTGCAGGGGCAGACTGAGGAGCAATCCTCAGTCCTGAGTCCCTGCAGAAGGGTGAAACTGAGGAGACAGACACAGTGTGGCATGAGAATCAGAGTCACTTTATAAATATGACCCACATTCTCAGACTCCCCATCCTCACTGGGGGTGAGGTTGAAGTCTCATGCCCCTTGTAACCCCCATTTTTAATATCTGTGTGAGATAAAGCATTGTTCAATTTCATGCTGCAGAACAGTCTCTCCTTTCAATGGAAGGAATAGTGTTATATTTTATGTAGATGCCAGCAGAATAAAAACTAAGATATGCAGTATGCATCTGGTGTTTTTTGGTTTTGTTTGCTCATTTACTTTGTAATTGTTGCTTATCATTAATAAAGTAGACTAAGCAACATTAAACAAGCTGTGATTTTCATTTTGCAGTTTTCACTTTATAGTCTTGCAGTTGTGTGGGCTGCCAGTAAGAACCCCAAACCAAAGATTTACTTGCATTATTAACCTTCCTTTATTTTTGTTTATGAAATCCAAATGGAAAAAGAAATGGGTAGCAATATGTAGAGATTCTTGTTGCACATGTTCCTCCTAGAGATGGTAATAGAAATGTCCAATTTCCAGATTGTGACAGAAAACCATGGCTTTTTCAAACACATTAGAATGAAGTTATGAGTTTGAATTTTAAAATGAATTCTGGATTTGGCACAAGAGATCTCAGATGAAAACTTCCTGCTGAGATGATGAGGTTTATAGATTTAAGATTCAGTGATCATGTGAAGAGTTTAACAACTCTGCTGAGTGTTGAGGGAAGAAGTTAAAATGAACTGAATTGGTGATTCATTTTGGTTACACTCTGGGGAAAGAACAGACATTTTCTAATAATTAATTATCTAATTTTAAACCTCCCTGTTTCTCGACTGAGGTAAAAAATGAGGTATTTTGTATAATAAAGAAGCTGATCTTTAAAACTAATGGAAAGTGGTTTTATATTTTTCACAAAAACTATAGGCGCTTCAGTTCACTGGCTCTGCCTCAGGAAATCAGTTTCAAGCAAATTAGCTAGTAAAATGAATGTACCCTGCACTGGTTTATTAATGAAAGCAGTGTGTAAACACAGCTGATCAGTATATGGCAACCTGCATAAGCAGAGAAATAAAAATCTGCGTGAATTAAATGGTTTTGATTACTGACCGTTGCTCATGAGCTGTGTTTGGTATTAAATGTTTCTTTTGCTTGAAGAGTGAAAATGTGTCGGTCCAGTAAGCCTGGCAGTTTTCATTGCCTGTGATTGCCTTCGTTAGAGATTGAGAAAACTCAGCAGAATTTAGGAAACCTTGCAGTGCTGCGCTTTGGGGAGGTGCACCCTGAGATGTAAACATTGAGCCTTTTATCACAGAAACTCTCAGTTGGGGATTGTGTTCAGGATTAATGTTTGGTTTTCTGACCATGCTTACACACCAGGATACCCTCTCAGAGGGAGAGAGTCCCAAATATCCTGACCCATTTGGTAGGGGGCAAGATGTTCATTATAACTTCTCATTAGGCTAAAAAGAAACACCAGTCCATGTGCCACGGGAATTCTTATGCTTTATTATCTAGTTACCTTAACTCCAGCAATTAGCCACTATTAACTCTCAAAAGCTTTGGTTAATAAGCCCTTAAATTTTACAATCTCCAGCACAAACTTCAGGTACCAAGATCTCAACTTTTACATTTAGAATTATAAGCTCCCAGTCCTCTAAATAAACTTTGGTATGGAGTAAGGGTTAGAATAGGATAACCAGGAGAGATGTAAAGATGGCAGAGACAAAAAGAGAACAAGGATCACCAGTCCTTAGATGCCATTTTGGCCCTGCCATGTGAATGGTCCAGCTCTGGGCTCAACAATGAGAATGAAAGAGGGAACTGATACATTTCCTTTCATAAGGTTTCCTTCCTTTCACTGGTGCACATCTCAATTGTAAACCAGATTTTTCATGCCACTCATTTTTCATGTTCCTGCATGTGCAGCTCCTCTGAGTCCTGCAGGAAGTGAGGACCTGCTGCAGGTGCAAGAACGAGAATGTGTTTTATTTTTCATCCATTGGCTTGAAGCCTTGTTGTGCAAACATCCCATTGCTGCTCACACCATTTCTGATCTTGAGCACGAAACTGCCTTGCAAATGTTAAGAGCAATAATTGGGGTAAGTAGCACATCTGTCTTTCTTTTTTGCAAGAATATATATTGAATTCTTGTGCCAGTGGTATGGCAAAAGCTCTCATGGCACTTCACTGAAGACCATGGTTAAGTAAATCTGTCTAAATCTGTGTTCACAGCATCTAGGGACATAGACATCATGGATTGTATTAGCCAACCATATGAAAAAAAAAGAAATGAAAGACTGCCCAAACCTTGCAGCCACAGCATAAGAGAAAAAGCTGCCTGAGCACAGAATGGAGCCTGAAGAAATGAGACTGTGATGGTCAAAGTGGCTACAGCCATCCCCTGGCAGAACTAAAGGTCAGGGGTAGAGTGTTACACAGAGAGCTTTAAGGATGGGCTCACAGAAGATGAAAGGCAGCTTTGTGGGACCTCTTAAAAACATCTTTCCAAAGCTAAAAGGCGACGTGGGAGAGAATGAAACACAGGGTGCTTTGGTGACAAATTTTCAAATTCATGGAAGGTTCTGCTGGACTTTTTGTTACAGAGTAATTGATGATGCATTAAGAGATGCTTCAAAGAGCTTTGAAAACACAGAGGGGATACATATGTGGGATGTGGTAGGAGACAGAGAGAAAATGGACACACAAAAGGACATTAATGATCAAAATGAAGAAAGAGCCCTGTGCAGCAGCACAGCATTTGGAAAGCTGCTGTCCCATTTGTGAAAGCCTGAGTGAGAGATGGCAAATTACTGTAAACCTGAGCAGATGAGAACTTGGGGTGATTAGCTGTGCCAGTGGCTAGGAAATGAGGTGTCCTGGGCAAATAATTAAGAGGCAAAACCTGGGAGAATGTCAGCCACCTCCTCACTCTAGCCCTTGTAGAATCAAGTGGCAACCAAAGTAATACTGGTCAGTATTTCAGTGTTATTTTGTTCTGTATAAGCAGTTATAATTCAGGATCATTCATATAATGGCAGAAATTCAAGGTTCCTAAAGGCTTGGAGGGAGTGGTTCAGTTTTTAATGTGCTTCTTGGAGACAGTGAAGGTTAGGGCTCAACTCTTTGTTCTCCATTATCCATATTTCTCTACCCAGCCCTTCCAGTGTGTGTGCCAGGAAGATGTCTTCTGTCTGCCCTTTGAAGGGTGTAGGAAAAAGGGAGAACTTCCCCTGATGAAGTTTCTAAAACAACTAGTTGAATATGTCCAGCTGGTTCTAATTGTCACAGTGTGGGCAAAAAATGTGCATTGTAACCACACTGAGCTGATGGAGAGTGAAAAATGGTAATTTGAACAAGAGACAATGAATCTGTTCTAAAGATCTTGGAGAAAAATCCAAATTATTGTAGTTCAAGTTCCAGTCCCTGTATTTGTTCAAAAGAAAAGGGCAAGCAGGAGAGACTCTGCTCTAAAATGAGAGATGAGGGGAAATTGGGGAAGTTCCACACTTTCAGACCCAAGAGTGTGTACATGTACTGCACTATGCTGGGCTGAGGTCTGAAAACCCCTTACCCTTCGTGCTGCCATGGCATCCTGCTTTGCAGTCATTTCCAAGGACAGGAATTTCCAAGGAATTGCAGATGCCTTGCTCTGGTCTGCTCCATAATTACTCCAATCTTTTGTGGCTAATTAGGGGACTGTAAGACTTGGAACCACTCATGTAGTCAAATGAAAGATCACTTAAGATTTAGTTCATGAAAGTCAAAGTGTAAGTCATTTGGGGGGAAAAAAAAGAAGTTGAAGGTAAAAAAGTATTTTTTAATATGGTTTTCAAGTGAATTAATGTGTTATATGCTATAATATTACACAGAATGCTGGATCAGTACTGCGTGCAGATCTCACCAGTCTTATTAGCCTTAAAAAAGAAGTCTGGTGTATGATTTATTTTGAACTGACTTAGAGAATTATTTACTTCAGGCAATGCCCACAAAAGTTTCAGATGGCCATGTGCAAAGATTCAACAAGCTCATTGGGCACTAGAGCATGTTTCATGAGAGAAAGAGAGGAGGGAATGGGATTTCATGTTAGGCAACATTAGTGAAGTTCCAATTTATCCTGCAGGAGGAGAAGCACATCTCTGGAATGGATTGTGATGAACAGCACATCTTGGTAGTTTGAGGCACTGGTCTGCTAACCTAGGCCACAGGGAGAGGTGATTGCTCCCCATTAGTGAAACTTGGGGTTTTTTTCTGCTTTTCCAACCTTAGGAACTTCAAACAAACAAACAAAAAACCTGAAGAAACTCATACACACACACAAAAGAAAAAAAAAAAGAGCACAGGTCTTTTGGAACATGAAAGAATCAAAGTTCTTACTGGCAGTTGAGACCATATAGGAGAATTTTTTGTGAAAACAGATCTCTTATCAATTTTGTACATGCAGAGTCAGAATTGTCCAGTGGGAAACAAGACTTGTGAGTTAATTTGATGTGGGAGCCTGACTTCCATTTGTGTTCTATTTGCAGAGTCTGTGTTGCCAGAGGAAGATGAGGACCTGTCCCTTTTTTCTCTAGCTCCCTTTCTCAGGCTATTTTAGTGTCCTTAAATAGTATTTGAAGAGCTGCATTATTAAGACTTGTGAATAATTGGACTTTGAGAGAGCATCTCCTTATATTGTATCCTGTCTGCACAAACTCAGGAAGGGTAGGAAAAGCTGCACATTAATTTGTTCAGTTCTTGAAGCAGTTGAAATTAATTTCTATTTCCTCTTTCAGATAAAAATGGTTTGCCTTAAACACTAGCTAAACTATATTTAAACAGCTGTAATTTTTTACCTGGATTTTCGGGAAAAGATGATGGAATACATCTTTTTGGCCTCCTTAACTTTTTACATCTCAGACTGTAAAAAGACCTCAAGTTTGCTCTCAGAGTAAACATAGAATGGAAGACAGATCTTGCCTTTTTAGTTCAGTCCTGCAGGAAAAAAATAAAATGGCAGAACATCTTTGTGGAAATAGAGATAGCACAGTCTCAGAGGAAATGAGCCAGAGAGGTAAAAGAAACTTAAGGTTATTTATGCTTTTGTTTCCATACCTTGCTGTCAGCAGTTGCTGTTTTTAAAAGTAGCCCTGCTTGCTTCTGGTTGGGATCCAGAATTTTGGAGCATCTCTGTCCTCCAGCAGCTGAGAGTCTTGCCCCAGGTTTTTGACAGAGAGCAGCACCTTAAAGCACCTGCTGCTCCTTTCCTTTGCTTTCTTTTACAGACATGAGCTGTGCAAAGTTTGGGTAGATGCAGGAAGGTAATTTTTTTTGCCAGTGTTTGCTTCCTCTGTACATTTGTGCAGTACCATTCATTAGCATTTGTCTACCTGGGTAACAAAACAACCAACCAAAAAACAAACAAACAAACAAACAAACAAACAAACAACCCCCCCAAAAAACAACCCCTCAAACCAAATAGACAAACGCCCCCAAATAAAAATAAAACAACCCAAAAATACCAAAACCAAAAAACAAACAACGAACCTCAACACATAAAACCCCCCCTAAAACCCATCCCCAAAACAACAACAAACAAAACAAAACAACCACAAAAAATCTCCAAACAAAGCAAAGCAAACAAAAAAACCCCACAAAACTACAAAAACCCGTCCTGTGTTAAAATAATTCCATGTAACCTTAAGAGAAGAGTCTGGAAATCGGTTAAACAGCTGTAGAACATCAAGAAATGGTAGAATAAACCCAAGATACTTTTGACTATGTTGATACTGTAAAGTCTTACTGTATGAGCAATGTTTCAGGCATCTAAAGATGATATTTACTAGAATCAGCCTGCCTGGGGAGTTTCCTGCTGGGGCTGCATTCCCTGTGCTTCTCGTATGGATCTCTGTATGTTGGCTTCTTACTCTTCCCATAAGGTTGGAACTGAAGGTGTTGTAATTCAAGGGCCATGATAAATTTTTTCTGTGTCATTCCAGCATGTGTGAATTTTCATTTAGCAACAAATGAGAGCAGAGAGATGTGGCTTGATGTTTTTTTTGATCACAAAATACTTATTTTTAATAGTAGATTACAAAAAAAAACAAAAACACAAAAACCAACAGACTTGTTTTCATTTTTTTAATCATGTTCCAGGCAAATGATGTGGCTGCTCTATGGAGAAAGAGGGAGCAGCTTCTCTTTGAGGTCATCTGTGTTTTTGAGTTCCTGAATGCTATCATGACATAGATTCCATGCTGCTTTCTCCTGTTTCTTTTTGACATTCTGGTGGTGTTCCTCCCTGCCCAAGTCACCAAAGTCAGTAAAACCCAAGTAAAACCCATCAAATTGGCATAGACACATGGGATAGTTCCAAGATTAATACCTGAAGGGATTGTTTCTTGATCACCAAGACCTACAGCTTTCAAATATTTGCCCTTCAAGATCAGAGGTTTTAAATACACTCCATTGATTTCAGCTGTGTTAGAGTTATTTTTAAGCCATTTCCACTTTCTTTTATTCACTTCATAGCTACTGAAGTTTTTAGGAGTAAGAAAGTAAATCATACTGATTACAGGCTTCCATTAAACAGAAATAGTAATTTTCTGCACTAGAATTACAAGCATTTTTCATTTAAAGATAATTAGATGTATATAGTGGATCAGCTTAAAATTTGCAATTAAAATGACTGAGTAATATAATGGAAGATTTTCTTGGAGCAAATGAATTTTCAGACTTCCATAACTATCTCAAGAAGGAAATGAATATATATATAGTAAGTGTTTTCTTACAAAGGGTGATACTGTTGCTCTTCATAAAAGGCAGAGAGCAAGGAAAAATCGAGAATTTATATTGAGTATGCCATAGGAATTGGGATATTTCCCAAATACAGTGCCTAATCAAAAATGTCATTGTCTGCCTCTCACCAAGGTCTTAATGGTTATCAAGGTTTCAAATTCAAATATTCATCAAGCAGTACAAATCTATTGAAAATTATTAATATCTGAGTGTATTTAAACCTAAAGGTAAACAGATAAATTCCCTTCCAGATTAATGGACAAACACCCAGTCATTCCAGTATTCCCGCTGTTGGCTGTCAGATGGAAGCTGAATTTTTGGCTGCACTTCAGGAGCAGCTTATTTGACCTGACAGTCCTCTGTATTCAGCAGTGATATCTGAAATGGGAATAATGTGTTTTTCTTTCACTGGTGTCGCCACAAGAGGATTTAAATCATCTGGCAGTATTTCAGTCGAGGGCTATTCCAGCAGGAAAACCTAAGGACAGCAGAATCATCAAAAGGATAGACTAGGACAGAGAAGTCAAAGGGATAAAAGGACTTAATGGTGCAGACAATCATGATATCATTTGAAGTATTTAAAAATTTTAAATGCCTTCTAAGTAAATTCAGTCCTCAAAATATGTAAGCTGGGTTTGGGGCTATTTTTCACTTTAACCAGTAAAAAAATTGCAACTGTGTATTACAAACATATATTTGTGGATGAAACTGAATCTGTTAAGTAAAAAAAAACAAACCAAAAACCTGACACCAGCAAATGAATCTAAAAATAAATTTGTTAGGTCTGTTCATAAGACCTCCTGCAGCACCTTGCTGTGTTGCAGTGGACACTTTCTCCTTGTTTGTTCACAGCAGAATGTGGGGCTCAAGGTTGTGCAGAATTCAGAGATTTTTAGGAAGACAGAGGACATTTCAGTTGTGAAGTGTCACTGCTCATAAAAGGCAGGACTCTAATGAAATACTGGCTATCTTACTGGGACATTCCACATTCAAACTGAAGCACCCAAACCTGGGTAATTGATGAAAATGTCCTTTTCCTGGATGAGAACCTTATCCAGGGTCTCCGGGTGTCGGCATTTGGGAATACTTCTTGTTTTGTGCTCCCGAAGCATTTGTCATGATGAAGACCTATTTCATTTGGACAGCTCATTATAGCTGGAGCAACAGATGTGTACAAACTGCTGTGGCTCCCTGGGGTCTTTCTGGGGATTGTGAGTGTGTGCACTTTGCAGGTCTTTGGTGGACTGGCTACTTGGGGGGGAGGGTCTCATTTTCAAAGCCATAAAACTCCTGGGTCTCCTCATGCAAGTTGCATCCCTTGCTCCTGGTAATTCTGATGCATGAAGCAATCCCCAGCTTCTTCTCAGCTGTCAGACTCACCTGAGAAACTCTGGGCAGCACAGACCTGCTCTAAAATAGTTCTGGGTCTGCTTTAGTAAAATCTCCCAGTGATAACAGGAAAATGACCTGGGAAGTATAAATTGCATTTTCTGTCTCATAATTAAACATAATTAGTAGCATTAACAACACCTGGATTAATAACAACACCTAGCATTAATAACACCTGGAGAAATATTTGATTATATTGAGCATGCTCATTGATTTATGTGCAACATGCTCATTAATTAGCCAGTGGTTAGGAAGGCTGCAGCATGGTGGTCATCTGCAAATGGTCTGTGTGGAGCAGGCTTTTTCTTAAATTGAGGAGCTGGTGTGTCATGGGAGTCTTTCAGATAATCAGATTTCTTGAGTTTATTGTGTTAAAAAAAAAACAATAAAAAAACAAACAAACAAGCAGGGGATGTGTGCAGAGACTCAAAAGAATGGATAAGAACGTGCACTACAGAAGTTGAGAAGGAAAAGCCAATTTTTCCCCAGCCCAGCGCTCGCTGTGAGCCCAGCACAAAGAGGCTGGACACGTTTATCCCCTCCGTGTTGTCTGGTCCAGCAGTGGCTCGATGGTGCTCATCACTGCAGTGCCACAGGCAAGCTGCACATCCCTGCTGTGGGATGCAGAGAGGAAAAAACCTCACACAGGGCTGTGTCATCTGCAAAAACCAGCCCAGTTTCACTCTTAGCTCGGGGCTGTGCCAGAAGGCGCAGACCACTGCCAGGGTTTTGTACTTTCTGCTTTCTTGTCCCTTTTCTCCCTTTTTTTTCCCCCCGGTTCCTTCCCCTTCCAGTCACACAAACACACACCTCCTTGGTTTAGTAATGAAATGTGCAGGGTGTTTACAGGGACAGAAGGAGCTGGAATAGGATCCTGAGAGGAAATTTGAAAGCTGCTGTTTGCCAAGTGCCTATAAGCCATGAATCAGCAGACAGAAGGGACTGCCATAAAAAAGATTACCAGGTTGTTTGTGTAAAATCAGAAATGCTTGTCATGTTATCAGGCAGCTGAATGTCTGCTGTTAATTCCTTGCTATGTATTAGGTACCTAGAAACCACACCACAGTATAAAATATTTAAATTGAATAATCTATTTCTGTGTAAAATTATCTTTTTTCTTGTCTGTTTTAATTGTCCAGTTAGTAACAAGTATATTTTTTCCGTATTCAGAACAAAATATATATATATGTATACTTCACACTTATTGCAGATTGTTTTCCTTCTTTGGAAAAAAGAAAAAAATACTTAATCTGATAAATTCTATTTTGAATTATTTGCTTCTTTGTAGTGAAGAAATGATTTGTGTCCTTCTGAATTCACTGTCATGTTCTTGCCTTTCCCATAAACTGATAGTCTTGGTCACCTGAGGGTTGAGGTGTCAAAAAAATGCGAGGAATTTAATAGCCTGGCTTCTGTGTGCTTCTCACACAGTTCTTTAGTCTCATGTGGGAGTATTTGAAGAGAATAAAGTAAATTCTCAGTAAAATTTTCCACTTTCAACCATGTGGGGTTTCTTGGGATTCATTTTTTTTTTTTTTTTATGATGAAAATCACTAAGTAAATTTTAGTTACTCCTATTAGTCATATCTGAAAGAGAAACATTATTTTAGAAGTGCTAAGTAACCCAAAGTGCAAGCTGCAGTTATTTTTGAAAGAGCAAACCCTCTAAGCATTATTGTATAGGTTATGCACAGTATTCCAGGTGAACAACAGCAGGGCAGGGCAGTTTTACCTATTTTAGGGATTTTTTTGTGTGCATATGGAGGCAGGTCATGGAGATCTCTGTATTTGACCACTGCATCCAGTGATAGCCTTGTGACAAATTTCTTTTAAAAGTCCCTTCTGTGCATTCTGCCATTCTGTTTGGACAGAGTGGAACCACTGTGAGACCTATAATTTCAGCACAAAATGCCTTGATTCGTGTTTGCTTTGCCATCACTCCTTAAATTGACAGGTTCATGAAAGCCAGGCTTACAAGTTTAACACACTCCCCTTTTCTCTACTCGTCTCTGCTCTACTGGAGACCTAACACTCAGGTCTGCTGTCCTTACCCAGATGGATTGCTTATGAGCCAAAAAAAAAAATGTAAATGTATGCCCTTGATCAAAATCAACTGGCTCAGAGAAGACTGGGAAGGTGTAACGGGCACTGTATTTAATTAAGTTGAATATGACATAGATAAGTTGCAGATGCCTTGAGCAGTGAACTCCAGAGTAGTCTGTGATGTCAAATAGGGACTGTAGGACCTGCACTGGATTTATTTCTTATTGGATAGCTAATATATATTATTTTTTTCTTACTGGTATTTTTATTTAGTGGTTTTCTGGCTTTTGATGTTTTTTGGGTTTTGTTTTTTTGTAAAATCAACATCATTAAGACTGCTTAGCAGCAGAAGTTTTGAAGGCTTTTGCTCATATAACTCAGGTGTCAGGCTGTATTATCTAAACCACTGTAACATAACTTTGGATGAACAGCAAGTGCAAGTTTAGAGGATTTTGTTCCAAATCAGACTTTCCCAGCCCTGAATCAAATGCTGCCTTTATAGACCTGCCCCTTTTGCCAGTGTGTTTCACAAAAACGTGACAGAAATGTGTTCCTGTCTTCATCTGACTTGGTTAGTACTTGTGTACTGAGCAATAACCCAGAAGTTCCTGAGCTGGGTATTAGTAATCATTGAAAGAACATGCAAAAACCACTTCCAATTTTCAGACTGTTAAGTATGAATAATTTACATGCAGTAGTGCTTGTGTCAGTACTGAGCTATAAACATGGAGGGAAAGCATCAGGAAAGAACAAGGGTTGAAATTCAGAATGTATTGTTGTTTTATCTATTTATTCAGGATTCCATGTTTGTGTTAAGCTGTCTAGCCCTCTGTGTGGGCCTAAATTCACTTTTAATCAGTGACCACAACTGTAAATAATCCAGGAACTCACTGATGTCTTCCAGAAACAGATTTTTGGCATCTCTATCAGAAATGCCTCATTTAATACATCCTTAGTGTGCCACCTGCCTTTACCACGGAGTAAAACCAGTATGGATCCTATGATCAATTAGATCTTTGACTCCATAGCTCAGAGAGACACATAAATACCTCCATGCAGAGAACGGGCTCGTTGTTCTTCTAAATGCTGTCCCATCTGTATCACTGCGCGCCCTGAGCCTGCCCAATTATTCCTCTTCTTCTGTATCAATGTATTGACTGCATTCCCCAGCTTTCTATCAGCAGCAAGGTTGATAATGGAAATGCTAAAACACCTATTTAGTAGCGTGGATCAGCAGCAAGTGTTTCTTTGCCAGAGCCACTCTTTCCAGCGCACTCATTATCCACGTGAAGTCCAGATTCACTTTGCATTTCCTGTGCTAATGATGCTGACAGGAGGCCCTGCTAACACAGAGCTGGTGAATACAACTCCTCCAGCATCTTGCACAAAGAGCAGCAGCTGCAATTAAATCATATGGAGAACAAGGATGGAGCTGACCTGCTATGGTAATGATGTATTTTGGGGTCTGCTGTAAAAGATGATGGTTTCAGACACGCATTAGACTCATTAGAATTTCACTGCAGAGTGTCTGAGACCAGAAAAGTGACACTTCTAATTAGTCTGGGAGGCACAGGCAGGATGTCTGTTGTCATGGGTGTCAGCATGCCTGTGATAGCTGGGATGTGAGGGGCAAAGCTGAGGGTTCTGATGACTCTTGTGAGAGAAAGCATCCATGACATATGGCTGTCCCTCCAGGTGTCCACTGCAATTATGGGCACAGCCTGAGAGCTGGTAGGGAAAAAAAAAAAAAACCCAAAAACAAAACAACCTAAAAGAGCAGTGCAGATGTGCTCATAAATGTTATTGTCATCTGCATTTCAGTGGGGAATTGTGTCAACACAAAATGTGTTGCCACACAAGTGAAAGATTTCCTTGGAGGTGTTTTCCAAGGGATGCTCAGACAGTGACACAACAAGACGTCTCCCTGGTCTTCAGCTTGGTTTTACTTTTAGCTCTCTCTATTAATGTGTTGTTTAGTGAAGGAAAGTCATGGGTGGGGAGGAGGAAGTAGCATGGTCTTCCTTCTCCAAGTGAAAGAGCAAAGAAATCTGGGTGGAAGGTAGTTGTGAGTACAACAAAAGATTTCAGCTTAGAAAAATACACAGGGGAAGTGGCAGATACTCACCCATCCTCAGTTTAGATTATTTTGAGCCTCATTTTAGGTGATAAATTGTAAGATTTAACTGTATTTTATCAACAGCTCTGTCCTCTTAATAGACACTTAGCTTAGGTATTAACGAGATTCTTCATATCATTCTCCATCACTCATTAAGAATATTTCTCTCACTTGATTCATCTTCTTTTTTCTTCCATGCCTAATCCTTTATGACATTAATGCATAACATTGTGAAATTCCATGTGAGCCTGGCTTTTTTCCCCCCTTTCTGATAGCATTTCTTCTCTTCCTTGTCTTCCTGATCCAGCCATGGGTCATGTCAGCAAGCAAACATTAAACAATTGAAATGCCCATGGAGTATCACTGACAAAACAGCCACAAACAGTGTTAAAGAGCTCTGTAGAATGAGTTCCCACTTTAAACCTAATCCTGGGCATACTTCTTGTGCTATAAAGGGTCTTGCTGAGTTCAATGATGTGTTAGGAAGGCTTTCAGATGTCAGAAAGCATTTACTGCTTTCAGTGCTTGCCATAATGTATTGGGGGAAAAAAAAATCCCTTGCACCTTTTATTTCTTCATGGCTACAAGAAGTCCACAACAAACCAGTGAGTGGTGACAGTGTTTTACAATATATGTGGAAATAACATTTAAACTGGAATCTAACAGCTTTAAATTAGAACACTATTTTTTAACAGCTGAAGGAAGTTTAATGAAAAACAGGAAAATAAGCATAAAATAATCAGTGTAGCACATTCTTTTTTAAAACCTTGCATTTGTATTAGCATTTGTGTGGATTCCTGAGCTTCACTAAATTGCTTTTTTTGTTGTTTTTTCTTTTTTCTCTTGATCTACAGAGGACTGGTATTTGGAAGCTTCTGGAACACAGTCATGGGGTTTATACATGTGGAAGTGAAATGTAACATTCCATGTGGTTTAATACGCTCAGACTGGGTAAACAGTGTGGAGAATAGACTGGTCAGACATTTTTTTACAATGTACCACATACTTATACTTAAAGAATGAACAATAACAGACATAAAGACATAACAGAGATCACAGCATTTCTTATTAATACATTATATTTAATACAGGAAAAACAGAAGGCTTTGAAACCAAGGAGCTTATGGGTGTAAAACATGTTTTGGTACATGGTTTTATTTATGTGTATTTGGTCTATGTGTGAATTTTAATATTTCCAAGGCCAGAGTTTTTGAAAGGTAAAAATATTTCCAAGGTACTTGAGATCTTTGTTGCAGTAGTACAGACTCTGCCTCTCTACATCCCCTTTATAAACTGCAGAAAGAAGTAATTTACCTTAGAAAGAGTAGGACAGCAGTGAAGCTGCTGTGTCTGTGGCTTTCACTTTTGATGTAAATTTTCAGCATTTTTTTGTTCTCTCCTTCAACTGTTTGAGCATGTAGTCAGGACAGATTCTGGAAGTGAAGCACATGAAAACAGACTTCTATTCTCTGCACTCACATTTGCTAGACTATGCTTGAGCATACCTTTTTTCTCTCTTTTTTTTTTTCTTTTTTTTTTCTGAAGAACAGGATTTTTTTGTTTGGTTTCTGGCTTTCTGGTGCAGGTTATTTTATTTTTTTTTTTTAATTTTTTTTTACATAGCAGCTGTGTTGCAGAGCCCCACTCACATAACAGATTGAGCTGCTGATGTGATTGATGTGAGGTTGCTGAGCATAAAGGATCCCAGCATGGTTTGGGATGGAAGGGACCCCAAAGCCCATGCAGTGACAAGGCAGGGCCATCTCCCAGTGTCCCAGGAGCTGCCAGCCCCAATGTCCAGCCTGGCCTTGGGCACTGCCAGGGATCCAGGGGCAGCCCCAGCTGCTCTGGGCACCCTGTGCCAGGGCCTGCCCACCCTGCCAGGGAACAATCCCTGCCCAAGATCCCATCCAGCCCTGCCCTCTGCCACTGGCAGCAATTCCCTGGCTCCTGGCCCTGCAGCCCTTGTCCAGAATTCCTCTCCAGCTCTCCTGGAGCGTGTGTCTGTGGGCTCCAGATGTTTGATAACTACTGAATAGAGGGTGGAAGGTGCTGTTTCCCCTGTTTCCTTTCCTAGCCCTGCACACTCAGCTGCTTCAGAAGTTGTGATGTTCCTTAATTCCCCCATCTACTCACTGGAGTCTCTCTAGCCTCACCTGGCCTGCTATGTAGTAACTCCTCAGTGAAAACTGGGATTTAAAAGCAAGAGAACAATTAACTTGGAAACTTTAGCTCAGGAATTCTACCTGCTGGAATGGAACACATTTATTCCGCTGGCTGTTCAGCTTAATCATCTGGCCCATATAATTTCTCGCTGTGTAGGATTGTCTTCCTGCTGAACACACATTAGTTCTTAATGAGGTAACTAATTTTTAAAATTTAAATCATGTGTCAGGCACTGTTCTCCATCAGAGACGGTTCCAAGGCTTGATGTCAGAAGGAGCCTTTTGATTTAGCTCTGAAAAGACTGTCAGGTTGAGAAAATCTGCTTCTGGTCATTTTAAAAAAACTGAAGAGAGGATATTATGAATTCTTGTATGACCCTTGACTGTCACCTCACAGACCTTTGACAGAGAGCTGGTAACAAGCCATAGTATTTGTTAGGAGCTTGCACGGGGCTCTGTTCCTTCATTTAGATATCAGCAGCATATCTTCTTCCATTTAAATATCTGTATCATTTCAGATGTCATCTTGTGAGTAACAAATGTGAATATATTTTCTAGCTTTTCTTCCCCCTATTTTTAACCAGCTCATAGTGTGTGTTCTTCTGTGTCCCCACTGCAAATCACATTTGGCTTGTCAAGAAAGCGTTCTTAAAATATTTAAATACTTCAGTGAAAACTTTTCTAGTTAAGTATTTTGATTGCAAGAACAGATTTTAAACTGTTACTGGTATTTAGCATATTTATAGAGTGGGATGGCTGATAACTGATGATGGGTAATTGGGCTGTATATTTTGGCATGGAATGGGACACGATGTGGAATAAATTTTCTAGAGCCAGCTATTTTCGCCTCCTAAGGAGGTAACTATTCTGAATTTCTTAATATTCCACTCAGTGAACTGATGCACATTTTTAAAAATAAATTCAATTAAAATGCATACATATTTTTGTTTGGGAAAGCAGATGAAAACAGTTCTTGGAAATCACAGGGGGATGTGGGAGTGCCTGACCAACCACACCAAGGAAAGGTGCTATTTATGCCCGGGAGGGAAAACACCCAAAAGGAGCTGTAGATCCAAGGTCTACATGTTTGTGTGGGCAGGGGACACTGCACAAGAAATTGAACCAATTCTGTACATATTCCCTCTCCTTCTGACTTAGAAACTTTCCTGGAAGAGGCAGCTTTAGTCTGTATGATGATGAAAATGTGTCCAATTTCCTCCATCCTTCTTTCATCCTTCAGGAAGGAGGGCTACAAGCAGAAGGAATAGAAAGCTAATGTACAGGTTTATTGGCAGGTCAGCCCTGGGGGAAGAGAGGGGTGGAAGGTGGAGATGAACCGTGTGGGAAGAGAGGGCACAGCTCTTTGTGGTGAGCTCTGAAACAAAGGAAGGGGAAATCAAAACTCTCTTTTTTCCCCGGCTCGTGTTTGATGCGGAAGAACCAAGGGAGAATCCTCCTTATGAGCAGGGAGATGTGGCAGGTCTGCGTGAATGAAATTCCTGCCTTTGGAACTTGCAGGGAAATCATGCAATAAAGAAAAAAAAACCCTTAAAAGAGTTGGAGCTGGGAGAGCTGGGACCAAGCTACTTCTCACATTTGAGTGGAATAGAGTGGAAGCTAATGGAATATTTCAGTTGTGAGGAATCCACAACCATAATTTACTCCTGTTGCCTTCTTCTTGGCACTTTCCTCCTCCTCCTCCTCCTCTTCCTCTTCCCCCTGCTCCTGCTCATTGTCACTTCTGTGTAACTCAGATAATACTCCTTGCTTAGTGGTAATTCTGTTTCTTTAGTCTTTGTCATAAATAGGGTTAATAACATAAAATATTAAAAACAAAGCATAAAATGCTCTCTCTTACAGTAAAGAGGAGTGTGGCCACACTGGGGATAGATTCCTTCCCACACAGGTCTCATGATGAACAGTATTTCCAATAATACTGGAATAGAAACTAAAAAAAAAAATAAACAGTATTTAGATATCTGAGGATAGTTTTAACAATTCTTCTGTTAACTTTAAATTTTATTTCTGATAAAAAATGTGATTACTTTCTATCTGTGGCTGCAGTGGGAATCAGTGTCTAAAAATTCACATTATTATTTGAAAAGGCTTTGAGCTATAGACAAAGGTTGTTTTATTTTCTCTTCCTGAAATGCTGAAATTAATAGCAAATGCCTTCATACAATTAGCAGATTAATAATCAAGGTTTTTAAGACTACTCAAGATTAGGAATTTATCTCTAGGCTTCTGAAGTTCTCAAATGTAATCAGTTTAATTAGTTAGATGATTCCACCTTGAAGGATGTTAAAAATCATTGAGCATTGGGCTGTTCCTGCTCTCCACTTCAATTTGCTTCTCTTCAGAAGTGAGCTCTCAGTTGAGTGCTTCATTCCCAGTGAGCCACGCAATAATAGTAAATTTTAGAGATTATTTTAATGGTTTTTAAATATAAGTCTAAAGCTAAGGCTTACCAAAATAACCAAATTTATTAATTGAGGAAGATTTTTAACTTGCTCTGTCCCTGGAAGAAAGTGTTTTCTGCTTGTCAGTGTTTTTCAATTTTTATATCTTTTGGTAAAGTCTGAGTTGATGCCTCTTTCTGTTCAGCTGCAAAGTATCTAAAAAAAAAAAAAAAAAAGCTAAAGGAATATTAAATTTTCAGTTTGGCAAGCACTACAGATGAAGGAAACACAACGTTGTCTGTATGGCCTTTACTTAGCTTATCTTTGTCTTGTGATATAATAAATGATTCCATGCTGTTTTCTGTTTTAAAAGTGGATATTTTTCTCTATGCCACAAGGCAGTGGTGGATGTTTTTTCACTCAGTAGAGCATCTCCTCATTCAGTAACAGCTGATTCTTCAGCAGCTCCTCGCATTTATTATTCTACTCATCATGCAATGATCTCAGGAGCAATGCAGAATTCTTTTGAATATAAGAATAGAAGACAGCAGTTGTGTTCAGTGATTACAGATACAACCAGACATTTTTGTCCTCCCTTCCTCTCAAATATGTGAGCTTGTGTACCTGTTGCTCAAAAACTGAAACTTTTTTTTAAGTTCAGTGATTAAAAAAAAAAAATAAAAAAATTAAAGAACAATTAAAAGTTCAAACTTACTCAAAATTCTTCCTGGATGTAAATTGATTAATTCTTCGTGGATTGAAGTTGATTAAAAGTTTCGGCAGAGGATAAAAGACCTGAAAACAGAGACAGGTATGTGATAAAATATCAGAGTGGATTCAATCATTGTGTTGTGAGCACACATCTAGTTAGTTCCCCAAGATCTTGGACAAGATGGTCTCACTTTGAAGCAGACAGAAGTACTACTTAATCCAGAGTTTTGGTAAAATGTGTCTTTTTTGTCATGTTTTATTGCCTTAGGTTTATGCCTAGGTTCAAAAAGTAGTACAGACATACTCAAAAAAGAAAAGTCTCTAACTGTAAATTGGTGGAAACTCAGAGTGTACAAGTACTGGGTTGCCTTTCACTGATTTTGTAAACCACTGCTCTAAACTGCTGTTGATTCTGATGAGAGCTTCTTTCTGCCCAATGCTGAGCCCCATTCCACCTGAGCAGTGATTTTTCAGCTCCATCAAGAAATGCTTCTCAGACTGCCCTTCAGACCACTCTGTGCAATTCTGGTTGTCAGACTGGGACAATACCTGTCCAGAGCTCAAACCTGCATGAAGCTGGGCTTCTTTTCCCTGTTACTTATCTCAGAGTTGTGGCTCCAAACCCATTTGCCTTGTAATCACAGCAGAGTTAGGCTTTATTTATTGCACACTACTCAAAACCTGCTCTTGGAATAGAATGATTAATTTCCTTGCAGGCCTCATCAGTGTTTATGTCTGTAAAACTCTTTTTGCAAGCTTCCTGAATGTGTCTGAAAATATTTACATCCAGGTAATTGCACCTGCTGGAGAAGGAAACTGAGGCAGGGCAAGCTGGCTGCCTGATATTGTCACAGCATTCCACTTCTTTAAGGAGAGTTTTAAAAGTTCAGCTAACAGAGTTAAATGTTATTTACTGCAGGGCATTCACATTCTCATCAGTCTTGTCTGTAACATCTGGAGATCACAAAATGAGCATCACAGGTAGCAACCCTTAAAGAGCATTCTGGGTGGAAGACAAGGTAACTCTGGGGTTCAATTCTACTGTTTTAACCATGAGATAATTTTTTTCCTTTTCCTGTAATTATCTGTGCCAATAATTTTGTATCACGTGGCACTTCCAGTAAATATAAACCCAGTGGTATCTCCAATATCTTTCACCACCGATTCATGACGTTGGCTTTGTGAATTGTTTTGCTGACCAAAATGGAGGGAAAAAGTTCCCCCTCCAAACTGAAAATGTGGTCTTTGTTTCCTGTAATAATACATTCTGTGGTTTTGGAGTGATTTTTCACTTTGCTAAGGAAACCACAGCAATCACATTTCAAAATGAAATCTTGTTTCAGGATACAAATTGGAAATACTTATGTCATCTTGAAAACATTAAGATTTTTCCTCAGGGAGTCCAAATTCTTATTGAAGTTCAATTGTAATAGACAATTTTCAGCCCATTCTGTTTTGCCATGAGTAGTAATCTATTGCAGTATAACTCAGCTTGCTCAGCTATGATGCACAGGAGCTCCAGTTTGTGTTTTCACCATGAATTAACAAATCATATTCTCACTTGCCTCATTGGCATAGATGATTACAAGGTTTTCCTTCATTTAAATACTGTCTGAAGTAGAAAACCTGGGAGATCTCAGTCCGACACAAAGCAAGGTTCTGTGGTTGTGAATGAGTGGTTGACCAGGACAAAGACAACAGGAAAGAAGTTATAAACACATATTTATCACATATCTTTGCAGAGCTGTTGTTGATACAGACATTGGGAGTCCTTTCTTCTATTCATTTTCACATTCAGGTGATTTAAAGATGGAGAATAATTGGCAAAACTTCCTGGTAAGTGCTTCTGCATTTCAGACTTCGCAAACAAGAAGTTGCTCTTGTCAGGGCACTGCATAAAGCCACAGCACCTTATCCCTGATGCAGGTTCTGCTTCCTTCCATGTGCATTTGAGACTTTTCCTATTAAAAATCTGGACTGACTTCCTTTTAAAAATATTAACTATCAGTACTTTCTTGGCAGAAACACATAGTTTTTCCACATATTTCCACTGACAGATAGAATCAGCCTTTGGGTTAATGCTGGTAATGTTTGTTACCCACAACTTTTAAATCCATTATTATTATTATTATTACTATTATTATTTATTTAATTGCTGCCCACCCCATCTTTTATAGGGTGTTTCCTTGTGTTTCCCTGAGATATCTTTGTCAAGAATTCCACACCTGAGGTGAGAATTGTCTCGAGACTCTCTAATTTTGTGGTATTTTTTTTATTTTTTTTTTGGAGATGTTGAAACACCTCAGTTATTCACCAGCTTCCAGATTCAGTGTGTACCAGCACAACAGCTCCAGGAGGGCAGCATGAAAACTCCTCACTTTTCAGGCTTTTCATTTGCTTTTTGTTGCAACAAATGACAAAAAACCCCACAAAATCGTGCTGCAAAGGGGAGAGCTCCACCCAAGTCTTGTACATGGAAGGCAGGTTGTGTTGATTTGTCTGAGTGAGTGAGAGAGAAATTTTTAATTTTCTGGGTGTTTTGGTTTCATAGAGGCTGTGATCTCCACAGGTATCTGATACCAGAAAACAGGTAATACACATTTGGATTATTTGATGGTGAGTTAGCAGGAAGAGTAAAAGTATTAAAATCTTACACTCTTTTATGTGACAAAGCCTTCGAGGAGGATTTTGGAAATCCCTGTCATAATGTTTCTGCCCATATCAAACAGCTCTAGTATCTAAATCCAGAAATAAGAATTTATATCTTGCAGCATGCTTGCTTTCACATAGATATTCACACTCATTTCTTCTACTTAATAGTACCAGAAAGTAATAAACTGCTTTTCAACAGAGAGGAAAAAAACCCATGTTTTCCATCCAGTGGTGAGAAGGGGAGATATTGGAAGAACCAAGCTGGTTGAAGGGTGCTGAGGGATTGGAATCTGTGGACTCAGATTCTTTACAGACAAGGACTTCTCACATGCTTTTATTCAGGGCATCAGCAAGAAAAGCTGCTAGAAACACCAGTAAAAGCACAAATTCAGTGCAATTACTTTGGCATTTCTATCTCCAACCTAATATGTTAAATTCTACTGCATATTTTGCATTTATTTTTATATTATCAAATTTCATGGTGCTACAATACGATTAACAAAACCAAGTAGTAAAAAACCCCTATTTTTCTGTATACACATAACCATATACTTCTGCTTCATCTGCTAAAAAAATAAAGTTATCCCAGAAACTCACGACAGCAAATATTTATCTTAGCATCAAGATAAACATGAGAGGAAGAGCACAGAGAATAAGGAAAGGCTGTTGTGTGTCTCATCATGCTGAGGAGCTCTCTGCACATTAACTTGTATAGCAATATCTCTTACAGATTAACATAAAAATATTGCCCATGCATGGGGTTATCTGTTACAATTAAACTTATGATGGATGTGCCAGTGTGGACAAACTGCAAGCTGCAGCAGTGGGTATGATGAGTTATCTCTTAAAAGTGAATGCAGCGAAAATTTCAGGGAGGTGATGCACTGTGAAGAAAAGAAAATGATATTTAGATAAAGTAATCATGGGAGAGTCTGTCTGGTTCATGAGTAAGTGCCAATCAATCCCCTGTTCTGCTCTCAGGTGGCAATTCAGAGTGTTGCCATGGCTGTCAGCCACTCAGGTGTAGCATGTACTCCTCTGTCTCACTAATTTCCAAGGGATGCAGGGAGGTTCTGAAATGATAATTGAAATATGTATGACAATCCAAGAAGGATCTCTGCTGAGGAGGTGCCACTTTTGGAATGAAACCAGGATTAATTTACTCTCTTTGACTAGTGCAAGAGTCAGGATTGAAAGGATTTCTTGTATATTCAGGTACTGCCACCACTACCACCAAAAATACCCAATTTGCTGCACTCAAAAAAAAAAAAAAAAAAAAAGAATGAAGAACATAGGGGGAAAATATCATTTGCTTAGAGAGACAGGAAATAGGAAAAACCAGTAAATATCTGGAAGCTCGAGGTGTAGTGTCCAATATAGATTTTGTGATAACCTCTAAGGCAGAGGACAAGTCTTCCTTTACAAATGTACTCCTTTCTAAAAAAAACCCAGCAGGCAAGAGAAGAACAAGTAATCTGAGGGGAAAAAAAGCTATGAAAGCATTTTTCTTTCCTCCAAGGATTTTGCTACTGTCTGTCTCTCTGTAAAGATTCAGTCATGGGGATGGAGAGATCTTACTCTGCACTCAATATTCCTTTTTTTTAACCTGCCCTACTGGGACTTTTTTTTTTCCCCTCATCACTTTGTCTCTGGTGACAGGAATTGCTGAGACAGAAACATGAGAATGACCACAGTGGCTTGTTGCTGTTTATTTGAAATCAGGTTACCTTGCAAATACCCTCTCTATTCCATATTTTATGTCCTTTCTCCCTGTGCCTGCCAGTCCCACCCAGTAATCCATGAAGAGGGAGAGCAGGAAGGGAGGAAGCAATCTGCTTGGGGATATCAGCAGGAATGGGTCTGAATGCTTGTTTACTCTCCTAAATGGCAGGTCTGGGTGGTTTAGTGTTTCATCTTCTGCGTGGACCACTGTGTAGAGATTTCAGAGCTTGTCAGGGAATGTGGCAGAACGAGTGGGAATGGGAACAGGCAGTGTTGTAAGACACTAATGACTACCAAGTCTGTTTCCATTTCACATCTTGGGACTCTAAAACAACAAGGTTCCAGACATCTGAGAAGTGCTCAGAGAAAATTTTATTTAAGTCTTCTCTTTTTTTATCATTTTTTCCATCTGCCCTTAATGAATTTTTTCATCGCACAGAACCGAGGATATGCATTAAATGCAGAAGCATTTTCTAACAATACCAACATTCAATTCATGCATTTATAAAAAGCAGGTGTTTCAGAGTAAGTTTGCATTGTTGAATAGCCAGCAGTGATTAAACTATCACAGTAAGTTGTCAGGAGGAAATATTCATATGACAAGCAGTGAGCTATCCATGCTGTGTGCAAGTACACAGTTTTGACCACCACAAGACAGAGCCTAAATTTCTGAAAGAGGTATCTTAATACTAAAATCAAGGCTTAAGTGTCTTGGAAGACACATTTTGGGAGACAATCACCTTATTGCCAGTGCTGGAAAGTGATGTGATAACAATGTGTAAGAGTCCAGAACCTATTTAGACAAGGTTAAGTGATAACAGCAAGACCCCTTTTATGATTTGAACATTTCCATTTTCTTAAATGTTATCTTATTTTCATCCACTAATGCATGAGAAAGTTATAATTAGTGTTGCCATGCTCCACAACAAATATTTGTTACCAGGAGTAGCTAAAAACCGCAAAGATCAGCTCCTGAGCCCAGAATTGTCTAATCCATGGCTCTGTCTTTAATTTACATCCCAAAGACATAAGATTTACATCCCACAATCCTATTCAGCCTTGTGTAGTTTCTTTTTTTCCTCAGTCTGGTGGAAATCTCTTACTGGTTTGCTGTGAGCATCTGGTGGTACACAGCGATACTCTTTAAGCTGTTTGCTAGACAGCTCTTAAAATGGAAACTGGATCTCCCAGAAGGCACAATCAGCAGAGATAGCAAAATATAATCTACTAAAGTATGTAATCAAATTTTTACCTGAAATACACTGCAGCTTCTTGGAAAATGGGTATTGTTCTCATTCAAATGTTGATGACCGTGGAAATGAATCCACATCACTAATATTTATATAACTTTATAGCTGAGGGAAAAAAAAAATAATAATTATGGGAGCTTAAATATCCTGCCAGTTTGGATTATGCAGTTTGAAGTAGGTAACGCAGATTGGTTGTGTGTGGATATTTAAAAATAAAAAATTTCTGCCTCTTACCGACCTTCCAATTGATGAAGATTTTTAGAATGGAATGAAGAGGAGAACCCGGGGAGCCTGGGGCAGAGAGCGGGCAGAGGTGAGGGAGGGGATGCTGCCCCTCTGCCCCGGCCAGCTGAGGCTCCTCTGCAGCGCTGCCTCCAGCCCCGGGCTCCTCAGGCCAGGAGAGCCCAGGAGCTGCCGCACAGGGCCCAGGGGAGGCCGCACACAGCATTTGGGCTCTGCAGCAGCTCCAGAGGCTGCGGGAGCCGGGCCCGGCCA
>NC_031799.1:71826076-71861108 GCF_001522545.3 Parus major | reverse complement strand
CGAGAATAAAATAAAGGGCAGCGAGCGGCAGCCCGGCAGGAGGAAGAACTTGTGTCCATGGAGGGGCAGAGGCCTGGAACAGCTGCCCAGGGAGGGCCTGGAGTGTCCCTGTGTGGAGCCATGGCAGCCCCAGCTGGGCACGGCCTGGCCTGAGGGAGCTCCACAGGAACCTTCCAAAAACAAACTATTCTGGGATTCTTATAATTTGTAAATTCAGGTTTTAGGCCTCGTGGAATGCTGTCTGACAAACCTGAAGATATCTGGGTGTATTCCGAATGGGGCTTGTTCTCCTTGCATATCTCCACACCTTTAAGAATGTTCCTTCCTGTGGTTTACAGCCCTTACACCCTGGTTTGTCCAATCATGTCTTGCACTTTCTACGGTGTTTTAATTGATTACTCATTTTTTTCTTACCACTCATCCTGTGGGGGAAGCTTTGTGGACATTTTTTCCTGTTTTCACATGGGACTGGTATTTCTGATATAAGTGACAGTGAGACCAAGGAGGACTAAATGATTTCATGATCAAGTATTGGACTTCTGCCCCTTCTTCACTGGATGTGATGTGGACTAACTCTATTCTCTCTAAAATCTTTTCTCCCAAAAGGACCGTGGAGTGCACTCTGGACGGCTGCTTTTTTCTCCTGGAGACAGAAATTCTATAAAATTGGCTTACTTTCATGTCAGGAGAAGCATTTCTTTCAAATATGTCCTTAACTGTAGTGAAACAAGATGATTAGGAGGAAAAGGGTGAGGGAGATGTGAATCTGCTATCAGTGTAATTCAAAAGAAAGGGCCATGGCAGAGAAACTTTTTGCTTGTAAAAATAGTTTATCTGTGCAGATATTCTTACGTCCCTACTATGGTTTTACAACTTTATTTCCTGTCCACTAACTCTTACTCTATTACTATTATTATTACTCTGTCTGCTCTTGACTATTGCATACCTGAGGAATTCATGACATATTAAATTTCATGTCCCAATGCAGCAATAATTTTATCCAAGTTCAGTTTTAGACTGTTTTCTGCTTGTATACTCATGTTTGTGTGCCTTCTTGCAAATTAAAGACGGAAAGAGTGAAGTTAAGTAGCAAGCTGCTTGCTTCGTGTCGATCTATGCTTTGACAAATCACCTGAAGACTATTTTGAGAAGTAGAAACACTGAAAAATATTTTATTGACAGCACTGACAAAAATAACATTTCAGTGGAGGAAGTATAATTTATTTCTTGATTTTATAGTAAATAGTTCCTCTAGCAAGTCCTGCCATCTCAATGCTGTTCCTGGATGTATGGCTTGGGGTTTTTGTGCACTGAGTCAGGTATTTGTATCCTGTTGTTGCTGTTACAAGGTAGAAAATGTTAGACACACAATATAATCATCAAATAAATGGATTTTTGTAGCGATTTTTCAGATTGCAGCACCTGAAGGCTTATTTTGACTGGTAAGAATATCTCTGAAAAGTCAAAGCAATGTTGCCAATGTGGAGTGACACAGCTCTAAATCTACTCTCTTGAGAAGGTCAGAAATCTCAGAATTCTATCAAGTAGGATTTTTTTTTCTTGAGAGAGAGAGAGATACAGGCATTTATTTTGAATCTAAGAGTTTTGCTCATATTGCAATGACCTTTGTGAGTTTCTGTTAGTAAAAGGAGTCTGGCTTTACTTGTGCAGTCACACTCTTCTGTAGAAGCTATTTAAAAAATACCTGAAACTGAAATCTAGGCAAGCCAATGTGAGGTTTAAATGGGAAATAATTAATTTTAGAAACATTTCAGTAAGGCAGTGACAACAAAATAATTAAAACTGTACTGAGAAGCCACCAGACCTACTGACCTTCTCACTGGCAATTTTTGGCCATGAAAGAAGAAGAGCAGATTGATTTGTCTGAGGTAGGGTTGTGATTTATTTCTGTAGTGTAACTATCCCGAGGCTCAGTCTTTCCTGAATTAGAGCTGTTACCACCACCTAGATCTTGATATACCCCTGAAAAATGAATAGGTCAAAAAAGGACTTAGTAGGAATTGCATTTTAGAAAATGTGAGGCTTTCTCCACCTAGATAAAATGACAGTGTGTGTACATTTTAGGGATCCTTGTCTGTTCTTAGAGGTGAGAAGTGGACACAGAATACAATTCAGCTGAGTATCTGCTAATTAAGCTGATTTATGCAAGCCTGGAAAGCTCCTAGGGAGTAGCTGGTTAGAAGTTGTGGAAAACTAAAAATAGAGTGAGTCCAATATCATATGTTTAACGTATTTGGATGAGGACAGTCATTGGTTCTGTGGAACTTGTGGATTTTGATTAAAGAATATAACTACTGCACCTCTACTTGAATTTTCCAAGCTTGTGCAAATTCACCAGGTTTGTTATTTGAAATGCAATGCAGCACTTTAAAGCATGTAACAGCAGTATATTTTATATGCTCACATTTGTATGTTAGCTGGGAATCAGTGCTGTATGGATTTTAAAAAATATATCTCTAAAACCATTTCTTATAATGGCTGAATTTTATTTAAAATACAGGTTTTCACATTAAAGTAACAAGAAAACTGCTTAGTATCAAGTCAAGACTAAATCCTCCTTTGATTTGCTCTTGCAAGCACCCAAAAAGCTGTGCCCAAGATTTTATGATGGATTGGGTTGTAATTTTCACTAATTCTTTCTCACTGTTTTCCAGAGTATTCTCAGTGGAATCCAGTTACCTACCAAAACAGAAAAATATCCCAAATGTAGTTTATTGATAGGTAATGTATTTTATTCTGCTTAATGACCACAAAATAGGAAATGCTTCATTTGCCATTAAAGGAGATGGACAACATCAGGTAGTTCAATACATTTCTGTGAAAACAGATAGCATTTTGTTTTCTCTGTTTCAATGCTGTTAGATATCTATTTTTTTTTAAATTGAGGTAATCAATATTTATATAATTCATCTGCATCTCAGACCTTTGGTTACTTTAATAGTAATTTAATACTTTAATATTTAGATCTTCGGTTACTTAACCTTTTACATATTTTTATTTCTTATGCGGCATATTCACACTCTAAAAAGTAGCAATTAATCTCTAGTACTAAACAACTTACACAGCTTACATATTCAATATTTGCTGAGCACCTGGGACATAGTTTCACATTATGCTTGTCTGCAGGTATGCAACTGCCCTAAGTGAGTTGCACAAATGAATTTGGGGCAGATACTTCAATAAATGTTAGTTTTCTAATTGAAAAAAAATGAAAAAAAATTGAATCAAGGAAATGTTTGTTTTGTTTCACTGTGGATATGACATTGTAGGTGCTCAAGGACTTGGTGCAATTCGTAGAATCAAAGAATTATAGAATGGTTTGGGCTGGAAGAGACCTTAAAGCCCATCCAGTGCCACCCCTACCATGGGCAGGGACACCTCCCACTGTCCCAGGATATTCCAAACCCCATCCAACCTGGCCTTGGACACTTCATTTTTTGTATATTCAGAACTAAGCAATTCTTAAAGTCTCACAGAACCTCATGGCCCATTCCTGCTCAGAGTAAATGGTGTTTTTTCAAGCCAGACTATCACAGGTGGGGTGCTGGATGCAGCACTCACCAAAGTGGGGTTTTCTGCCAGGGGGTTTTGTGCAAATTGTCAGATTTACTCTCAGTTCTGGAAAAAGTGTTTTGCTTAATAAAGAAATTTCTAACACAAAAAAAACCCAAACAAAAACAAACAAACAAACAAAAGTAAATAAATCTAAGCTACAGTAGAAAAATCAGTTGAATTTTGCAGGTGTTGGTTGCAAAATTTATTTGAGGGCAGAGCACAGACAAGCAATTAGCTGTAAACATTACAGCAAAGACTTCTGAGGTCAGGTGAGATTCATAACACCTCAATGTCATGTGGAGGGAACTCTGCCTGAAATCCAGGCTGCTTTAAAGGAAATTCTTGTAGTTCAAAGAGTCATTATTGCAGGTGGGACCCCTGATACCATTTCATATTTGTTTTCCTGCATGTTTTCCTAATTCCACAAGTGATAATTGTTCTTAGCTCAGCCAGAAAGCAGCTCTTAAATGGATGTAATATTTCAGGCTGAGCTCAGATAATTTGAAGCAATGCCAGATTCTAGAAATTAGGAGGCTCTCCTTTGTGGAAAAATTCCTCACAAACAATATTACACATGTAAAGTTTTGCTGGGTGAGTACTCACTTCTGTGGCAACCCCATTAAAATTTCCTCATGAACCACCTGAAGAGGAGGGTGAGGTCAGGAAGTCAGTCATGATCCTTGGGCATCCAGATCTGTATTAAATAATGTTCTTTTAGATGTTGTGGTAGCACAGAACTCTGTCTCACTTCCTCATCTTCCACAAATATATTTCATGTCTTGAAAGAATTATGGAAGTTTTTAGATTGACTTGAGTAAATGCAGTTCTCCCTTCACTGAATTTGAGAACAATGATCCTCAGCAACTATTTCCTGAGTTTCTTTAAACTGCTTAAATCCATGCTTTGGTGAGAGTTTTAAAGCCATGATGAGATGTTTTAATGAGAAAATTTTCATGTTCATATAGTTTTTATTTTAATGGTGAGTGGCCCAGAAAAAAATAGCAAAAATCAATGGATGACATCTTTGGATTCTCTTTTATTGTGGCATGCAAAGTCCTGATGTTCTGACTGTGGCAGATTTTTTCATTCTCTTGGGTAATGTCACATGAATGTAGCCGTGTGTATTTTGCATTTTGGATGTCTTTTTTTATTGGTTTATTTTGTTGTTTGTTTTTTTTTGTTTTTTTTTTAATTTGGCTTGTTTTTTTAGGTTTGTTTTTCATTTTCTTTGGAAGAAGACACTTTACTAATGAATTGATATTAATTGCCAATTAGTAAGGGGAGTTCTTTAGAAGGTATTTAGTCCAGCACACTTGCATGCTCCATTTACATTCCTGTCAGCCTGTGGAGGTCTTCATCTTGCATAAATAACCCAAGAATCTGTATTTACAGCAGACATTTCAAAATAAATGCTGTATCATAGCATGAATATACTGTACCTGTACTTGTGATTAAGATAACTTCATAATTAAAGACACAGATCCCTGAAATTCACCGCAATAAAACAGTTTTGTGAGGGGGAAGAGACAAACCCCAAAGCAAGCTGGCAAAAATTAGAATGGATTATACCAGTCTGATTGAAATGTCTGGTGCACAATCATAAAATCCAGTCTGCAAGTTTGAAGCCCCATCAAAACCTCATTAGCTTTAATGAGACTTATAATATGCATTCGAGGAGACAGATTGTAAGGTTGAGGCTCAAATTAATACAGAGTTGTTGTATGACAACTTACTAATAACATTAATCTTTCCATGACCTGTTCTGACAGGGTATTTTGTGAAAAAGACAAGACTTCACTTTTATTTTATTTTATTTTATTTTATTTTATTTTATTTTATTTTATTTTATTTTATTTTATTTTATTTTATTTTATTTTATTTTNTTTTATTTTATTTTATTTTATTTTATTTTATTTTATTTTATTTTATTTTATTCCCCCAACTGGAGGAATTTTTTGCCATGCGCATGATCGCCAAGGGGTCAGATTAACTTCTGGGAGGTTGTGTTTTATTTGTGTCTGTCTGTCCAAATTACATTCTGTGTGCTCCTAAGTAGATTCAAATAGCATGGTGTAATTGTAATATTGTAATATTCCCCTCAGAAATTCTTGTAGTATTTGCTGGATAATTATGAACTCTGCACAATCAATCCCAAGGGGTCCTGTGTAGATTTAGAGTGAAATCAAATATGGGCCCTACAAAGATCATCCTTATAAGACTTAGAAGTCAGGATGTGATCATCTTGATTCTCCCAGTTTTTCCTTAGAGTTTTGTTTTGGCCAGTTTTGGAACCCTCTGCTTCAAAATAAGAAGTAGTAACTCTGGAGTAACCAACCAGTAGGATTGTAAATCATGTAATTTTATTTAATCTACTTTATTTTTTATTCCTATTTTTTATTATTATTATTATTCTCCTCACCCTATTTTTTTTTTCCTGATCATTGACTGCAATGTTGAATCATTCTTGGATCTGAGGAGAGAAATTGCATTCTGGTAGCATGTTTTGCTTTCTTCCACCCTTCTTACTGCAGTTTTGGTAACATACTGGTATTGCATATTTCATGGGGCCTCTAAATTTAAAAAAAAATAAAAATAAATATGGTTTTTAAAAAAATAAAATTAATTGTTTTATTTTTTTGTGAAGTAATTATTGAGAAGAGGGTGCCCAGGAAGGGGTCTCTGTTGTGCCTGTCACTCTTGCTGATTACAATGACTGATGCTGTGCAACATTCCCTAAATCTGTTGTTTTTGGGGGGTGGATGAGCTGTTAGATAAATTATATTTCTGAACTTGATTGTTTGTTTGACTCCATGGGCCTTAGTAAATATGACAAGGAAACTACAGAATTATTTTTTGTCTCTTAAAAAGAAACAAAAACAAAAAAAACACCACTTTTTTTTATTCCTGAGTGTTTGTGTTGGGTTTTTTCCTGCCCCTTTGGTACATGGCTGCTGTCTCACTGCTGCTTCTTTCTGCGTTTAATTAGCACCAGAAAAGTTCAGTCCCTACTTAATACAGTGTACAGCACCAGTGTTTCTGGAAAAAAAAACGAACCTGGAATTGAAATTTAATGGTATTGTCTATCTCAAAGCTTTGTAAAAATCATAAAATGTTTCATATCATGACTCAAGCTTAAGTCATTATGTGCTCACTTTGAAAAACAGAGTACTCTTGATTTTCTTTAATATCTTGATTCAGTTTAGGATCATCTCTGCTCTCAGAAATTCACATGTGAGCTCTAAATTTAATGTTATAAAGATGACTTCCAGACCTGAGAGGTACACTCAACTCCTTGCTTGTACTGAGGTGTTTAAATAAAACACTGAAACGTCTAAAATTTGGGACAAACATTTCAGTCGATGCCGTGTGGGAGGACAGTCAATAGCCACAGCAGGCTTTCATTGTCTGCCTGACAGAAAACTGAGTCATATCTGTATTTTAGCTCTGGCAAAGTTTGGAAATTGCCTTGCTCATTTGTTTGATAGTTGCATTTTCTTATGCCGTGGTTTGAGTGAGATGGGATTTTTATTAATTTACGTATTTTTTTTATATATATGTTTTCTATATACATTTTTTTCTATACAATTTTTCCAGTTCTTTAAAAGAAGACTGTCTTAAGAGCTGTTTGCCTGAAAGGGCCAAAACCTAACAACAATGTGAATATATGATAATTTTGTTGCCTAGAAATATATTTTGGGTAGGTGCACTGATAAGAAAAGTATGCAATATTTAATTCCAAGCTTTCACTTAGGTTGGGTGATACTGGATTAATGTTGGAAGAGCTGGGATTTTAGCATTAGTAGTCCACATGCTCTGTCTGTGGTGAGTTATCAACAAGAATCATTCACATTAGATTATTTCTTTCTGTGTCCCTGCTTGTCTCTAAGAAAAAATGAAAAACCCTGTGGAAAAAAATGGAATAGTTTAAGAGTTCTACACCTGTATCTACAAAACACATTTGGGTGTGCTGTGCAGAGTTTCAAGGATTAAGAGCTCACAAACAGAATTTTGAATAGCTTAAAAATGTAGTTAATGCTGTGCTTTCATCTCACACATCAGGCTCTCATGGCAGCCCTGGAGAGTTATGAATTTCATCATAAATGACCATGATTCATCATACTAATTGTATTTCATCATAAATTACTCTGATTGTTCATTATTTCAGCTGTAACTTATATGTTTTTTGGATTTCACTGAAGATGCAATTACTTACAGGAAGTCACTTGTCACCTCTTATTGTATTAATGATAAATTAAATTTTGGACTCATTGCAGTGAATTGTTTTTACACAGGCTACTCTTTGCAGAATTAAAATTTGGAGAAAACTTAAGAACTTGAAAGTTTCCATTGCCTGAATCAAAGCTAGTTTCTGGCATCCTAAAGGACCTTATTTGAGTAACTTAGACATAAGGCCAACATTTCTGCAATCTCTGGAGCCACATAGATATTTAGATACTATTAAAGTACTTAATTATGTCTCACAGTGATGCAGTTTCTTTTGAAATACAGACATTTTATTAATTCAAATGGAAAGTCAGCTAGATTCCTTGAAAATTAAACTAGCAATCTATTTATTTGAACAATTAAATATATACAATTTTACACTGTATAAATGCAGTCTATTTATAATGCAATTAAATTTTGCTAGCTATGAGAATTTGTATTCTTTACATACCAACGGTGCTTTTCATTTAATTAATTTCTTAGCAAGGTCATTTAACTAAATTTCTAATTAAAATATTTTGTCACAGTAAGACTGAGCTAATAACAACATCAACACAATTTTTAGAGTGAGACATTAAGGTTTTTTGTTTTGGTTTTTTGGTTTTTTTCCAACCCCAAAATGAAGTAATGGTAATTTAATGTCAAATTTAAGGGAGAAAAAACTCTTTTCCAAATCATTTCCATGTGGGACTTTCTGCTGACTGTGTGTGAGGTATATTGAGCAATACTGAACTAAGAACTGAATTAATGTTATATTTATGTTGTGTTGTAGCAACGTTCATGCCCGTGCCAGAGCAAGATCCCAAAACAAGCTGCCATTCACCCATGATGAATTCTCACACCTGCTTCTTTAGAATACTCTGCTACCTTGATTTCTTCTCTCTTTTTTTTTTAAATAATCCTCATTGACCTTTTGAAGGAAGAGAACAACATGATCTGATTGCAAAAAGCAAACAGCTTTGGAATCTATCCCTAATTATGGCCCAGATAATCCCTTTTGATTTTTGCCATGGAGAGGGTGATAATGACAGCAAACCTGTTGGGTGCCTGAAAATCTGTTGGTATTCAGACCTTGGCTTATCTGATATTATCTTTTACTGCCTTCTGCTTATTTTTTCTCTCTTCCCTTTTTATTTTCTACATGCTTGAAGAGAAATTGAAATTTGAGATAGGACGAGATGAGAGAGACGTGTTATGGGTGGAAATGATGCTGTTGGCTCATGACATGAGATACATAGAGGGATTATTCAAATAGTATTTTTCCTACTTTAATGCTCTGCCTGGCAAGTGTTCTTGGACGGACTGAAAAAAAAGCCAGGTGTGAGTGTGGTGACTTACTTGCAGTAAATATGTGCTTAGTAACACTGCTGAACATCTCATTTCCCATGCAGGCCTGAAGAGAATGAGTTCAATTATTTTCCTCTTATTATTTATTCTTGTGTAAATATCTTTTGATGACTTCGATGGGGTTTTTGACTTTTTATATTAATACAGAACAAGTGAAACATCAAGATATGGGTGAGTGTAGACATTGCATGTGTCTTGATGCACTCTGAAACAAACAAAAGGATTTGTATTGCACACAGAAAAGGAGTTATTGAGTTGTTCATAATAGAATAATTGTCTTTATAACTTAATTAAATCAAGCTTTTGGCTTGTAGAGGTGTAGCTAAAGCATCACTAACCTGCCAGTAGCGCATCCCCATATTTTTGCTACTTTTTAATCCCTTTGGCCCTGAAGTGGAAAGTAACAACAGACTTTAAAGTCTATCATGTATAATTAGCACTTACTGAATGTGGTGGTAAAAGTGATAATTTTTTTGCCATTTTAACACAAAAATGTGTCCCATGGGATTACATTGCATTACATTACCGACAGAAAGTCTCACAAGAGCATCCTTATTGAAAAAACAAGTTTCAGGAGAGCATTGCAAACTCTGTAGTCAGTTTTTAGCCTCGTGAATAAGTAATAAAAACACAGACACTGGCATCTCAGTGCATTTCATATTAAGAAACAGAAATTATTATGCCTTCTCCCTTTATTTTTTCATCATGCTAATCACAAAACTCCAGGAAAGCCCTGGAGGAGGAGATGTTATTTCACACCTACTACCTTCTGCTGTGACAATGAGAAGTGGCAGCATTTCTTGCACTGCCAGCTGTTCCTCTGGTTGCTGGTGGCTTGGCAGTGTGCTTTTTTCTCTTGTCTTTCCATCTGATCCAGAAATTCTGCCTGTGGAAGGCCGGGCAGCATCAGACACAGGATCAGCCACTGCTCTGCTTTTCCACAGGACAGTTTTTTGCTGTCGTTTATCACGTAATTAAGGGGAATATTTAAAGATGGTCTGGAATTCTCTCTGAAAAGGGGGAATTAGGTGGGAAAAGGCCAGAAATTCAGAAGCAGAAGGCCTCTGTGGAAGTGCTTGTGAAAGAGGACGACCAGGGGTGGTGTTTGATTGAAGCTGGAATTTTGCATCAGGTTAGGCCTGTAATGAACATTCCAAACCCACTTCACAATATTGCAGAGAGTGAGGTGTGCTGTTTCCAGGAGGCCCAATGCCTGCCTGTGCTTGTGGTTCCCAGCTGGACTGCAGGGAGCTCAGAGGACAAGGAGAAGAGCAGGACACAGAGAGAAAGATGAAGAAATGAATGTGTTCCTTCTGTGCAGCTCCAGAGAAGAGCAGAGAGAGAGATGCTCCAAATTCAGTGATACCATAAATTACCAACCCCACAGTATTGCTCACCCATTTGTTACTCACTATTTTGGGGCTTGTAAGCTGGAGTTCAGAGTACAGCCCAACTTAAATAAGCAAAACATTTCAGGTAGACAGCCTGCTTTCTTTTCTAGGAGGTTGCAGCCAGGTGGGTGTCACAAGAAATCACTGACAGGAGGAGAGGGAACGGCCTCAGGCTGGGCCAGGGGAGCTCAGGGGGGACAGCAGCAGGAATTTCCCCATGGAAAAGAGGGATCAGGCCCTGGAACTGCCCAGGGAGGGTTGGAGTGCCCATCCCTGGACGAAGGTCTGGATGTGGCACTCAGAGCTCCGGGCTGGGGACAATGTAGGGATCAGGCACAGCTTGGCCTGGAAGATCTTGGATGTCTCTTCCAACCTAAAAAATTCTGTGAGTCTGTGAAACACGATGGACATCCAAAGGAGATCTTGACACATCCTGACAGTTTTGTTTGTTTAAAAACAAGCAGTGAGGGGGAAGGATGGAAGTGAGAGGAGCAGTAGCACAATTCCTGTGCCCAAAGAGTTTAGCACGCTGGCATTTGCTAAACATCTTCAATGCCAAAATGGTAATAAGCACCACATTTCTGAAGGGTTATGAATCTCAGAACTAAAATCAGCTATGTGAACATAGAAGTGGTTTGATTAGGAGCACCTGTAAGCCTGGTTTCCATTTATTTTGATGTTCAAGCCTGGGAGCACAAAACCTGCAATTTTTTACAGGAGGCTGCTTTGTCTTTCAAGAGCCCCTTTGATGTCCACAGAACAGAATGCACTTCGAGTCAGGCAAATGTCTGAAATATTAGGATTATTGTGAGGCTTCTCCTTCAGCAGATCTAGAATTGGAATTTCACATTCAGGAGTCACTTGTGTGGCCACTCTTCAGCTGATTGTCAAGGCATCTAAACTTATTTGAGTGGTCTTTCTCAAATGCTGAACTCTATACATTCTAGCAGCAGTATCTCCAACAGCATTCTTTAAATAACCATCTAAAATAATACAAGTTTGAATGTTGTTGCCATCTAAAATAATACATGTTTGGATGTTGATGGGTTTTTTATTGGGATTTTTTTTTTAATTTTTCTGTGAAATCTTAGCAATTGATGTCTCTTTTTCTGCTTGGATTCTGGCAGGGCAGTGATCCATATCAAAGTGCCCCATCATATAGGAGAATGGAAATGGTAGACTGGCTTTAAGATCTTAATTCTTACAGAGATTGTATTTTCCCCTTAGCAAAAAAAAAATAACAAAACAAAACCAAACAAAGAAAAACACACACAAAATGAAAAATCAAAACAAATGAAAACCCTAAAACCAACCAAACAAACCAAAACCCAACAAAAAAAACCACCCAAACAACAAAAAGCATCAAAAACCCCAAGCAAAAACAAACAAAAAACCAAAACATACAAAAAAAAGGGAAAAAAACCAAAACCACCCACCAAATAAGTCAAAAACATCCACAAAAAACATCAACCCCTGCCAAAAAAAACCCATAAAGCAACCAAATGAAACAACACAAAACAACACAGTAAATATAAACAAATTCACTGAACTTTCAAATATTTCCACAGAACTATAGTAGAAATCAGTCAGTTTAACTAAAAAAGTTTCACATTCCCAGGGGGAAATGAGATGACAAATAAGGGGTGATCTCCTTTCTTTATGGCTACTGTGATTTTTTGGGTTTGTTCTGCCCTGACAAATGCCCTTCTCAGATTCTCTGCTGCAGTCTGTCACTGAAAAGATGAATGTTTGATGCTTTTGTTCCTGTTTTATGCTCACCTGTAACTTTGACCTGCATGGCAATAGTGAGGTGCAGGCAGGAAACAAAACAAAACAAAACAAACACACAAAAAAAAATGCCTTAAACCCTCAAGCTAACAGGAAACATCCAGGCTCTCACCAAATTTGTTCAGACAGGGAAAAAAACACAGTTAAATCTCTAAAATCTTGAGGTTTCATTAGCAAAAGTGCTTATTGCACTGCTAGAAGAGGAATGTAGGGAGAGCCAGTCAGTTCTCCCTTTGTTATAAAAGCAGCAAGAACTGGAGGTAGAATCATGCAGTCATTGGCTGTGATATCATAGAAAGGGGATTTTTGATGTCTGGAGAATCTCTGTCACTCACTTAATAAAATAGGTTCATTACTTAGAGCCAGGCATTATCCAATCACAACCTCTGCTGCTTAATTTTTGATTTTCTTCTGGTCAGAGCTGGGTGATATCACCTACCTTTGGTATATGAGAAGTGTATCAGCTCTTGGGCAGGGTTTAAAGACTTGGAAGCAGAATTATTTGATAAGTAACCTGTGGGGACTCAGTACTGGATGTCATGTAGTTTTTGTGGGGTTTTCTGTAGCTTTTCAGGGCTTTTTTGGGTTGGTTTGTTGTTCTTTTGGATTTTTTTTTTGTTGTTTGATTTGTTTTTGGGTTTGCCTGTTTTGTTTTTAGGATGACCATAAGCAGAGGTGTGTTTGCTGGTTCCACAAACCATTTTTAATAGTCCTTGTTTGGTTCTGTTTACTCAGATTGGAGCTGCAGCAGGAGCAGGGCTTGGTAACAAAAATACAAAAAAAAACCCAAAACCAAAACCACAACAAAATAAACAAAAAAACCAAACAAAAAACCCCAACACCTCCCCAAAAAATCCAAGAGCACCCCGAAACCTTCAAAACAACAACAAAGCAAAACCAAAAAATCCAAACAAAAAACCCCACAACAAACAAACAAACAAAAAGCCCACAAGAAAATCAATAATCTTTGGACCTGATTTATTAGAAAGCATTTTTAGGAAGATTCATTTGGGACCAGGTATCAGATGGATTGATGAGGAAGGGGATGATTGTGGAAAGGCACTGATAATTTT
Organism: Parus major; assembly: GCF_001522545.3. Lineage (NCBI taxonomy): Eukaryota > Metazoa > Chordata > Aves > Passeriformes > Paridae > Parus > Parus major. The sequence goes on along the minus strand of NC_031799.1, from coordinate 71,847,709 downwards.
GCTGTTAAAAACAGAAACAATGCAAGACCCCAGGAAATAAAATGTCATGGAACTTGCATCTCATGCTGCTGAATAGATAAGCATTTCCAGAAATGCTTACAACTGCAGTCTCCAGCCAGTGATTTTGAAGAAAAAACACAGAGATCTCTAGCAATGATAAATGCAATGCTTTTCATGGTTTTGTTTACTTTTAAGTACTTTGATCCCAGTTTTTAATCTATTTCACTCCTGACAATGAAACTTACCAAATTTACTTCATGCTTAACTTTTATTTATTCATTTATAGCGTGTTTCAATAGAGCTGTAGTGGAGGGCAATAGTGCCTGGCTTTGATCTATAATGACTCAAGATGGTTTCTATTGTGATGCCTCGCAGATTGCTTTCAATAGCTGAGCTTTTCAGACGCTGTTGTCAGCCTTCCTTGGCAGCTGCTGAAAGGAAAATATTCATATCACATTGTCTTCCTTTCAGTCACCTACCAGGGTAGGTGAATACAGAAGAAACAGGTTGCAAAATGCTGAAATTGTTGTTTGAGCTGACTTTTCTTGAACTTCTATAAAGTATCCTGGTAGTTCAAATGCAGCTTTCGTAACCTAAATCACTTTATTTCTGAATAACATAGGAGGAGAATTCAGCAAATATTTTTGTCCAGTATAATAAATGTCTGCTTCCTTTTAGGCTTCCTTTTGTACAGCATAAGCAGAGGATATTTTTGTGGTTTTTTCTATTGATTTCTCCAAATTGTCTTGCATACCTCTTGCATGTTTGGTTTAGAGCGAGACTAGAAGGAGCCATTTAGAGCAATTTCTGGGTTAGTAACCTGGCATTCTGAAACACCACTGAGACATAATTGATATGCCACTGGAATACACTAAAGGACTTGAGAGTTTCTGGATGCTTCTTAAAAATAATAGCTTTAAACTGCATAGCAAGAAGGCTGTAGAAGCAACAAGGGGAAAATGATAAAAGGCTGTACACACTGAAAGATAAACACTACCAACTGAGGCTGAAATAAAAAAAAATTAAAAACCCACAAAAAAAAAAAAAAAAAAAGTCTGGCTAAAAAGTAAAGAACTAATCAGAAACATATGAGAAATAGAAAATGTGGCTTAAGCTTTGCTGGATGGAAAAATGAGACAGGAAATTGGAGGAAAGGGTAGAAAGAGTATTATGAGGAAATTAAAGCCCAAGAAATTGTCTTAAAAATTTGTGGTTCAGTTAATGGAGAATACAACTCAAATAGTGCTGCTGTTGGCAATATCGAGCTGTAGTAACACTATGGAGTTAATGGATTTAATTTGGGCTGGCCCCAGCATGAGGCAGGTACCCTTTGGATTTAAATGGATTCTGCTGATCTTGTTAGAAGCTGTTGTGTAAGAGCTCATGGCCCAGCACCAGCACTCTGATCCAGCTCCCTGGAAGAGCTTTTTATTTTTTCTTCTTCCAACTTTGCTGGGAGATTTATTGGTCCTTAAACCTGCAGGGGTGCCAAGTGTTATGCAAACAGTTCTTTTATCATCCAGGATGATCAGTGGTGCCCTCGTCTTTGTGGCAGCTCCACCTGGGGCAGCAGTGGCTGCTGCCAAACAGAACAACACCTTTTGGGGCAAAAAGCTGAATTTAGGGCAAGGGTGGTGTCCTAGCCCCACCGTGGTGACTAACTGTGGGTGTAGCTGCCTCGTGGTCTGGGACAGCTTACTGGAAAATGAATTTTCAGAGAGTTAGTTTGAGGTCAAGATATCAAAGCAAGGAAATGGCAGCAGTGAAAATGTTTGTAGGTCTCAGCAATACAGAGAAGTGCATATATATATATATATATATGTGTGTGTGTGTGTGTATATATGCATATATATGTGTATATATATATGTATGTATGTATGTATGTATGTATGTATGTGTATATATATATATAATTCTGTACTGCTGTACTCCAATAAATAAAAACTTCCAGTGGCAAATACATAACAACAGCAACACACACACACAATAACAGGTGATTCCTTTAATGAGGCTCACAAACAGAGGGAAAAAGGAATTCCCCAGTGAGCCTCTGGGTGGTTTTTAATACCTTGGTTTGAGAAGAAATACGTTGAAATTCAGACTGGAATTTTATAATCTATTTATCAGTCATTTTAATTGTGGTCTCTTTGTTTGTCAAGATCAGGCTGCAGCAACATATTTGTGCACTCACAACAACTCTTTTATATGTTCTGTTGGTGAATAATGAGGTTTCTCTGATCACCTGGTTGTGCTGTAACTACTGTGTTGTTTGCTGCTGGCATAAATTGCTGTGCAGCAATGGCAAAAGACAAAAAAATAAGATTTCTAAGCGTAGGGTGGGGCTGAACTGGTGTGCATTTCGTGTTCTGGGTGAAGGGAGAAAACTGAATGAAGGTAATTCTATCAACACATTTGAAAATAAGGTGAAGTAGGAGGACAGGGAGAAGTAGGAGACTGGTGGTGATCACAAAAGTATGTATACATAATACACATATTCCACTGCTGTGGTGCTAACCCCATACAAATCCATATACAGACTTTGTTCTTAATCTGAAAAAACCCCACAGTCTTCTGTTGTGGCATCCCATGTTCACAGATGAGGAAAGTGGAAAAGGATCAGTAGGCACTGATGCACACTTACAACTTCATTTGTACCTATTAAACTGTAATCACCTTCCTCCCTTTGTTCCTGTGCACTGGATGAAGGAAGGAATGAATTTGGTTGTTTTTATTTTAATATCTTAAATTTATTTATGAATATCTATTTGTAGTATTCATTATTCTCACCTCCTTCTTTGTATTTTCCCCTCCCTTTTGGATTTACTCTATGCTTGGTCCTGTGTTTAAAAAATACATATTCTGTGCAGATACAGGGCTGAGTTAAGTGTCAAAGAACAGCAATTGCATTTCAAACATGAAATGATGTGGACATCCCCTTCTGATTAACAGGGTTTGCATTGCTCTGCTTCACAACCACACCACGTTATCTGGGTGTAGTTAAAAAAGCACAGCTGCAGGGGAAAAAAAAAACCATACAAACAAGCAAACAAAAATAAAGAGACCAGTTAGATAACCCTCCCTGTGCTCCTTCCCCACTTTTAAGTCAGGGTGGGAGACCAAGTTTGTTTCCAGGACTCATCTGGGATGAGTCTGGGATGCTGAAGGGCAGGTTAATGACTTGGCCTTGTGAGTACAAGCAGTTATCATGCACCATCCTCCACAGAGATGTTTTGGCCATCTTGTGACGCCAGACAACAAACTGATTGCTTTAGGAACATTTGTCTGTGCTCAGAAGCTGAAAGAGAGTAGTTGTCTGGCTCAGTAGTTGAGGATCTATATGTACTGTTTTTAAAATATCATTTAAACTCCCTGTTACGGTATAGTGTAGTAAAAGCATCACATTCTTGGTCACTCCAATTGTGAACATCTGTAATTTACTCTCTTTTCTGCCTCACTTCTCTCTTTTTCATCCTTTTTCAATGACTCTGCCCAGCTTCTCATTTTCATATGTTGCTCCATAGAAGCAGCGAGGATTTCCAAGCAGCTACCCAGCTCTTTTAGTCTTGGTTTACACGGTACAGCAGATAATAAAAATAAATTAAAAAACCACCAGCAGGAATACAGGTTGGTTGTGCCGTGTGGCGATACTGAGATGAGGTTTTGGCAAACATAAACTATTTCCTTACTTAATATTCTTGTAAACCATCATGTGGTTTACACCAAGTGGCTGTAGCAGGGCGAGGCAGCGCCTACAACGTGGGAGCAACAAGTGAATTTATCATAGCCCAGTTCACACCTTGGCTAAAGCTGTGTTTGGGTGTCTTCATGTCACGTGCTGCTGCATGGATTTTGTGCCATCAGAAGTTCACACTCAGTTCTTGGAGTGCAGTGTCCAGGTCCTCAGGACAGGAGGGATGTGGAGCTCCTGGAGCAGGTCCAGTGGAAGGGGGGGAAAAGGTGATTCAGGGCCTGGAGCATCTCCAGGAGGATACCCCTGGGTGTCCTCAGCTGGCACCAGATGAGCCACTGTGGTCCCTTCCAAGCTGACTCACCCTGGCTAGATTCAATGAACCTGGTAGATTCATTATTTAATTCAGTTTTATATCATATTTGAGAAAACTCTAGGAAGAAACCTCATTTACAAATATTTCGTAGAATCTATACACGGGTGTTTTTAAGCTTAAAAGTTTTGGACTTCATTCTGTTTGTGAACAAGTTGGGACAAATGAGGCAAGAATTGCATCTGTCCTTTCCAGAGGCTCTTTGCAAAAATGACCTAGAGGATTTTCATCACTCATCCACATAGCTTACATGGTACTGCCAGCTGCATTGTCCAAAACAAACAGAATCAGTTCTTTATTGCAGCTGATTGCTGTAATGCCCTTTCTGTTTCGTATCCCTCACACGAGAGGCACACATCTGCAGTGCCTAATTGATATTCTGAACGTGGCCAGTAACATCACCTTCCTGTGAAGTCAGGAAGAAAATGATGAAAAGTGGCACTTCTGTTGTATCTCTTTAGGTGACGTGTCTTTTTTTGAGAGTGGCAGGAATTCCCTGGCGAAAAAGCTAAAAATCCATGTGACCAAAAAAAAAGTGTGCAATGAATGCAGTGAGGATGGTTAACTGCAGTGATGAAAAGACACAGAATATTTTACTTTGTTCTCTTTATGCCCAGGGTTTGGTGTAATGGTAGAGGTTGTTGTGCTGATGTAGGAAAGCCTGTTCAGATGAAATGTCCATTTGGAGTGCTGGTGGGCTTTGCAAGGGAATCCCTTGCTTGCCTCCACATCCTCCACTCCTTTTCTCCTGCCTGCAGAGGGATTCTGGTGGGGATGAGATGGATTGATTCCCAAAAAAGGCTGAATTCAGGTGGAGATTCTGATTGTGAGCCAACACCTTGAGATGGCACGGAGGGAAGTGGTTAAACCTGAAGGAAAATCCACAGTCCCCATGTGGTGTAAATATGAAAACCATCATCACTTCAAGAGTGTTGGCACCTCTTGTAAGAACATGTTGCCAAATAAGGTGTTTAAGGGTGCATATCCAAAACTAGGAATCAATGAATACTTTTCAAAGTGTAATGAGAATATGCTTAGAACTTATACTCTATAGTATCTCATTTTGGTGAAGATAGAAGTGTATAATGAAGCATAATCAGAGTTTTAAAAACTGTTGATGACGACTTTTTAATTGCTCAACTTTCAAATTTGGGTTTGCTTAGGATGGGAAAAGATAAATTCACCAGTTCTGAGATTAAAGATTGCCTAGCAACCAAAGAATGAATACATCTAATGTAGGGAAAACAAAGAACAAACCCCTTTCATTTCCATACACATAAAGTATGTATAAATATAAAAGTGTGGAGATAAATATATGCGTGCACAAACATTGTCACACACCCTGGTTCTTCCAAATCGCCAACATGAAATGCTGTGGATAATAATTATAAAAAAAAAAAAAAAAAGGAATCTAAAGGCAAAACCAAGATCTAGGATGTGGACAAAAATTGGGAATTTTCATTTAAAAGTGATAAATCCACAGGAAGTGTTCGGGTTTTGTTTTAAATTGCCTTGTTTCACTGATGAAGTGACAGTAGGAAGTGGGAAGAGTCAAGATCAGTAAAAATATGTGCATCTAAAAGCTCTTAAGTCTATAAGGATAAGAAGGAAAGGAGATGTCACCTGTCTAGAGAAGATAATAATCAATTAGAACTCTTAATTTTGAAGGACTGTGCTAATGATTAAACTACGTGCATTCATTTTTCCTCTGTGGAAAATGGGATAGGCAAGAAATATGAATATTTTATCAACTGAGACATTTCAAGTGAACACAATGCTAAAAATCTCCTGATCAGCTTTATAATTGAAGGACAAGCTACTGGAAATGATAAGGTACTTCTGTCATGACTCGGAATATCTTCTGAAAATTTCAATTGAACAAAAGAAAGTAATGGAGAAACAGTTTGACCAAACTGCCTCATGCAGAAAGTCTTAAGTTAAGGCCTTATTCATTCCCTTTTCATAAGCCTTTTCACCCCACAGAAATGAAATTCAGGTTTATTTACCTGAGTCTCAACAAAGGAAAAAAAAAAACCAACCCTGTGTGAACACAACTGAGGTGAGCAACAACCAGAACCAAAGGAAAGCGTGGGGGGACTGCCTGGGTAATTCTTGCCAGCTTTGTTGAGCATGCAGAGAGAAGAGATGTGGGGGACTGTGCTGATGGGAATCAGGGCATCTTCATTAAAAGCATTTTTCTCCCCTCTCCCTGTCTCTCCAGGAAGCATCACTGCTGCTGGCTGGGGTTGGTGCTGGGGGTGGTGTCAGCAGTGCTGTCATCTGAGCAGGCAGGGGAATAAATCTCTTTTTTCCTTTGATGAAACACTGTCTCAACTGATGGCAGCTTCCCTCAAATCCTCACAGCAGCCTGTGCATGAAAGATTTCCCACAAGTTGTAAAAATATTCAGAACTGTGTTACATAACCGCGTTCCCCCTTTAATCGTTTTTGATCCATTTTTTACTAATGAAGATGTGAAATGACAGGAATAGTTCACATTCTTTTTTTTTCCCTGCAGAGCCTGTTGGCATAGAAATGAACTCTCTGTAACCTATGGAAGAGAGAAGAGTTTACTTTCTAAGCTGTTTTCTGTTTCTGCTTGTGTTTCATATTGTCAAACATCAGATGCTTGAAAGGTCTGTAACACAGCAGGCTGAAGTGCAGTGACCTGCTGCTCTTTCACATTCAAATTAATAAAGTAGCTCATAGTGTAGACCTTTAGAAAGGCAAGAGATTATACTTTTTTTAATGCAGGAGGGGATTTATTATGACAGGAATTAATCTCTGCAGACATTACTTTGGGGCTTTATTCTAACTCTTGAAGTAGGGACACACTTTTACAGTACTGCACCGTTAGATTAAATCCAAATCTTAGGTCAGCACTTCATCTCCACCCAGGATTTATGTTTCAGCCCAGTCCCAGAGTGGGATTCAAACAGTAATTCTCTGCTTAGAATAATCTGATTTTCTTTTTGTAATGCCATCTCAGGTCTCGTGAAATCAGCTGCTGCATCTCCTCAGATTACAAGACCAGAAAAAGTTAAAATTAGAAAAAAAAATTTTTACACCTGGTTTTACACAAGTTCATTGCAGTTCTCCACCACAACTACAAGCTACATCCTAAGTAGTCTCCTGATCACAGAGACTTTCAAAAGTAACCAACTTGATTTTCATCAGACCTGTGATAAAATAATGAATTTTTTTATTCTGAGTTTTACATTCTCCTGTAGTTTTCTTGTCCAGCAAATGGGCATTCAAAGTTAATATTAACATTTCATGCATTTTCTAAATCCATTTAGACACTCTGCCAGGAGTGTTCTAGCTAGAAATTTAGCTGAACTTTCTACCTGCCTAGTAAGCAGATCAGCCTAGAAAAGAAGCAGAAGGAAGTAGATGAGCTATTGGTATCTAGAAACCTTATTTTTCAAATAATAAGCGAGACAATTTAATTATTCCAACTGTCTTTTTTACCTTAGGAGAAACAAATTAGCTGCCTCCCCATTAAATCTGAAGAAATGGCTTACAAATTTCTTAAAAAAGAACTGCAGAGCTCATCTGTTTCCATGCTCACACTTTGCATCCCTGCACAGGTGTGTCCTCAACATGATTTATGGTTCTGCTTCTCAGTAGTGCTTCAGCTGTGGAGAAATAGGTGTGAACTTGGGCACTGTGCAGATGATTCTGCAAATCAGGAAGCTATTAAAGCTCTTTTTCTGAAAATTGATTTTAACATGAAAATGCTACAGATGGCAAGTACTTTCTCGGTCTTCTTCTGAAGTTTAGGTGCTCTTCTTGGCTTCATAGCTGGTGCTTATTTTTGCTACATCTATACCAGATTTTTGTTGACTGGCTGTTCCCTGGGCTGTTTATTATTTTTTGGAGCTGCCTGGAGATTTCCCCTTTGGAACAAGTTTTATTCTGGTGAAAGCGAATGGGCATTATTTTCATTTCTTTTGAAGGAGCTTTTAAAATAAGCCATATTTCCTGTATCTACACAGGAAACTGAGTGCAATTATGGCTGCTGCTTTAGACAGAAGTCATGGCCCTCCTCTTCCCATCCATGGTAGAACCAAAATCTTGAACTTTAAAACACACACTGTATAGAATACCAGTAAAGAGCATTGTGTCTCCCTAAAAATCTGTGTTTCTAACATCATAAACTCATATGTCATTCTCTTTGCAGCTACAGCATCAGCACATTTACCTCAGTATCAGCTGCTGTAAATTTCCCTGCCTCATTATATAATGTATACTCAATGTGTTCATATTTATATTTAATGCCCATTACATGAAAGAATAAAGAGGGTTGATTTTCTTCCATGCTCACTTGCTATTTCACAGATTGTGCTCTATTTTTTAAATTACAGAAGGAAGCATGCCCCAAACACCTGAATGGTCTTTATTTAATCACTTCAATCATTACAGCTCTGGAATGTGAATTCACACTTTTTTCTTTTTTTTTTTTAAGGCAGGTTTCTTTCTTTATCATCATGCCATTGTCTCAAGCAGATGTCATTCAGAGCAGCAGTTCTGCCAGAAACCCTAATAGTTATCATTCTAGGTGTTATAGTTGAGGGAAATTCTCTCCATTTCAGGCTAATGATGATGTGGATGGGGACTGGAATGCAGGCCTAATTCAGGATCCTGTACCTGAGCTTTCAGAAAAACTGTAACATTAAATAGTCAACAGCTTTAAGTCAGAGTAAATAATTTTTTTCATGCTTTTCACTTTTTTTTTCTTTCATTGCAAATTAGTTAAGTGCATAATAAGGGCAGCTGGGTGGCGTTTCTACTTCTAGAATGAGTGCTTTACTGAAGTGCAGGTGGTTGTGGGGTGGAACTTCTCCCCCTGAACATCTCCTTCAGCCTTCACATCACAAAAGTTGTTTTCATAAACTGTGAATTTCTGCTCTTGACAAGGATTGATGGGCTAGCTGTTAACATCACAGAGTGCTGCATTATTTATACACACAAGGGTTGGGCTCCTTCTTTCAGGCTGTCCTTCGCTGTCAAGCAAAGAATTGAACTCCTCAGTCAGGAATCACGCAATGTTTCGTTTTTATGGGGTTTTATGGGATCAGAAAATATGTTATATAAATGTTTAAAGTTCAGCAAAGAGAGGGTGTACAGCTTCTACTCAGCTCTCCACCTTTGACCTGCTTGTGGAAAGGAGTAATAGTTGTACAATAGTTGTAAAATTCAGAATTTTAGTGAAAAGCGTATGGCTTAAAAGTAGTTACATGAACACATGTAAAGGAGCATGATGGACTTGCAGAACGGCTTCCCTCTGGGTGCTTTTAATGAAAAAGATACAGGTTCATTGACTGAGTTACTCTTTATGGACAAAAAAATTTTATATTTCTTAAAAAAAAATCCTAGTTTTTATTAGAGAGCAAATACATTTCCATTTTATTGGAGTTCTGCTGTGTAATTTTTCCTGATTTTGGAGAATTAGGGAGAGTTCCTAATTAAAACTCTAATTTTGAGTTTGCATGGATCTCTTTGATTTTATTATTTTTGTTATCCTTTTTTTTATTCTTAACCAACCATGGTTTCCAAAGAGAGGATGGATGATTTGCTCAGGAACTGATTTGACTTCAAAATCTTCTGAAGAAATTAAAGATGTGCCAAAAAATAGTAATAATAAATAAAATCCCACAGATTTAGGACCTCTTGATACTAAATCAAGTACCAAAGGTTTAGGTACTGTCTTCAGACACATTTTCACACTTCAGGTACACTTTTACACTTGAGTGGCCATGCAAAGAAAAGTGCAAGGTTAGTCAGTCATAGGAAAACAAACATGAATTACAGGTTTTATTTGACAATGGATCTTCTGGAATAATTTCAGAATGTCTTAATAAAATTACAATTATAATTTGTCTTTTTTTACTATTATTTTATTTTTTTTTATTTTATTTTTTTTAATAACTGAATTTCTCCTGGACTGTTTGTTCAGTTTTCAGAAATTTGTCAAATTATTCAGAAATTGAATAAAAAAATTCAGAAATTTGTCTGTTATACAGACAGCATATAGCAAACCGCCATGGAAAGCCATTATCCTGCAAGATTTATTGGAAATGATATATTTCCTTTTTTGCATTTATTTTACTCTTCCATTCGCAAAATCTCTCAGGTTAAATTAAAAAAAACGCTATTTTGGTAAAAGCTGTGTCGCATTTTAACAGCAACAAATCCCTTAATCAGTTGTGTTGAGACAAAATGCACCCATATCAGCTTTTCTTACTATTGACAGAGCCTTCAAAATCAAATTCTGTTCATCAAACTCAGTGGAATGCATAACAAATTAGATTTCAATATTTCAGCATGAACATCCTCTCAAGAGGCACAAAATGCAAATTGAAGAAGATATTTGTTGATTCAAAGGTGATATTTATTTTGTTCAGCACAATTTCACAGACAATAAGCTATAAATAAGGGAGAAAACATTTTATGTGATTTTTGCTAATTTAAGTTTCAGCATTTGCACAGCCTGCTACCTCCTCTTAAGCATAATTGTGCAGCTTCTCATTTGTCTGACTGATATTTGATTTTATACTATGATATAATTCAACCAATGTTGTTTACAGTACAGACTTTTCTTCTTTAGGTCCTTGTTACCATTATGTGAGTCAGACAGGATAGGTTGTTTTCTACTTGGCTTTTTTTGTTTGGTTGGTTTTGGTTTTGTTTGGGTACTTTTGATGGGTTTTTTTGGTTGTTTTTCTTTGTTTGGTTTAGTTTGGGTTCGGTTTTTTGGTTGGTTTTGGTTTTTGGTGGGTTTATTTTTTTGGTTTTAGGGGTTTTTGTATTTTTTTCTATTGTTTTTGTTTTGCTGTTTTGTTGTTTTTTTGGTTGGAGCTTTTTTGTTCCCTGTGTTTCTTCTTTTTCTTAACCCATTTTCTTTAGATGTGCTCTTTATTACTGTGATGTGCTATAAAGACATTACAGAAATCACACCAGTGACTGACAGGCCAAGGTGGTGGGTCAAAAGGGCAATTAGTGCAGTTATTTCCTGAACATGGAAATAAATGGCTGTTGACAGAGGAGAACATCTGCTTTATTAGTCCCAAACCACAGGTCAGGTCACTTTATTTCAGGCTGAAAAAGCCAACATGAATTTTCAGGCAAATTAAAACCACTCACTTGACTGTCCAGACTTTGGTTATTTCAGGAGATTTCAGTTTCTGGAAATGCCATGTAAAATTTGTGTGTGAATTCTGCTTGCCATTCAACATAAAATTTACAAATCCAAACAGTATTTTGGGTTTTTTTTGCCTTTTACGCCAATGGCATAATGGAAATCAGGAGGACACCAAATCAGGAAATATGTAGAAAAAGTATCTTCTCTCATTTTAATCAGAATATCCATGTGGATTTGCATAATAAGTGTTTCTGCTCCAGATGCTATTTAGTTTAATAATTTAATTGGAGGTATGGGAATACAGTTGTCAGAGCATTCATTTAATAGTAGCTGTTCTTTTACAACCAATTGCCTAATCCCTATAAAGCAATAAACAAGCATCCTTTGCTACCCCAATAATGCAACAAAAGCAGAAAATGAGAAGTCTTGGCTTATTTAAATTCAGTTAGAAAATGTCATTTACTGTTCTCAAATAGCTTTACTTCTTCATCAGCTGGACAGTCTTTAAGACAAAACCCAATACCAAGTACATGACAGCTCTCTGTGTCACCCTAAAGCTGACAAAAAGTTAAATAAATCTACAAATAACCCAGCAAACTACTGCACAATTCCATGAGTTCTGTGCAGCTGATGCACAGAATTCATAAGGGCATTTTCGTGCATCAGTTACATTCCTTAACCAATGTTTAGATGGAAATTCTCACACCAAGGATTAATCTGAAATTCATGTGCAAGAAAGGTGTCGAAATCCTGAGCTGAGTTTACCACCAAAATAATCCAAAATATTCTCTAATGTCAGTACTGCTGACATATACCAAATTAATTTATCTACATCTTTTAAATTACATGAAAAAAAACCCCAACAAAACTGGCAGTTTCCAATTAAAAAAAAAAACACAGAAAATAATCTATTTGTTTTCTAATAATTATCTATCTGTAGATTGTTCCTTCAGATGTATTTACTGCACAAGATATAAAATAATGTATTATATATTTTATATATTATATAATGTATTTTTATATATTATATAATGTATTTTTAAATGCTTTTCTGAGTAGTAGAGGGCACAAACCTGACTTTGAAGATGGAGACTGAGATAAATAAAAATGTATATGAATATAAGATAAACTATCTGAGAAAAATTATTAAATTAAAGTTGACCAAAGCCTATGGGGTGTTCTTTAGGATTGCTTCCAGTTACCCCACTGGTGGCAGAATGCAATCTGTAGATATCCTGTGTGTCTTCAGCTTAGAAAAACTAAAATTTACTGTTTGCCATTGTCTTTTGCAAATGGATTGAGTGGAAGGCAACCACATTTTTATGGGGTGGAAGATTAGGGAAAGACAATTACGCGGAGTTCTGCTGTTAAATAAATACAAAACTAAATCAGCCAAAAGTCATTCAAAGGACATAAGAGTTCTTCATTTATTTCCATACCAAGTTACCAAAAGTCTGACTTGCTTAGAGCCTGTGGGCAAGTTTTGGCAACTTTTCTACAAAAAGTTTTCTTTTCCCTGTGCCCCACAGCGGATGTGTGCGACTCCAACCCCTGCCAGAACGGTGGCATCTGCCTGTCGGGGCTCAATGACAACTTCTACTCCTGCGAGTGTCCTGAGGGCTTCACGGACCCCAACTGCTCCAGCCTTGTGGAGGTTGGTAAGTGCAAATCAAATCGAATTCCTGAAAATTTAATTGGGTGCCCCGCTAGCCCGCGGCTGGCCAAGCAGCGATCCCGCCCGTGGGGTTTTGTGGTGATGGTGATGCCTTGTTGGATCTACCTGAAATCAGAGACCAAGTGAAGGGAATAAAAAGCAGCTGGATTTGCTGAAGGGCCTTCAGGTACATTTAGGGCAGACAAAGCCCCCCAGGGCTGCACCCCAAATGGAGCAGGGCTGACGGGTTCCCCACTTTTCTAAGTCTGCTCCATTTGCACAGCGGGGGTTGATCTCCCAATTGCAGCTGCAGGAATTGATGAAGCCATTCAGCCCCAGTTTGCTGCCCCCAGCTCCCTTTTGTTTGCATTTCTGGGCCCTGAGGCACTGAGGTGTCCTTGATTGCCAGGCCTGGAGAGGAATTGCTGGCTCTGACCCAAATGGGGAAGCAGCAGCTGACCCTGCACATGGGGTTTGGAATTCTACCCCAAAGACCTGCAGGGTTACAGATGCATGGCAAATATAAAAGCTGAACTCCTAAGTCATCAACGGGGTTATTATATTGATCATTATTGGGGGTTTTAACCCTGTATCTGTGCCACAGGCATCTCTGTAGTAATTAACAGTTGAAACAACATTTGCAGAACATAATTACTCAGAAAACTCCAGTGCTCACAAAAAAGCCCATGGTGGTGACCGAGAAGTTGCCAACATTTCTCAAAGATCAGTTCTAGATAATTCTAGATCATTCTAGATAATTCTATGATAATTCTATGTATCCTTCAACTTATGGCCTTCAAATCTTCAGTTCTGATAATTTCATGCTTATATCCAGAGTAAAGACTAATTTCTTATTTGAATGAAGAGACAGGAACAGCAAAGGAGAAAATCAGAATAACACACAGTGGTTATTTGGTTGAATTTCAAAATAATTACCCATCTGGAGACTCTAATTAATCATTAGATGAGTGCATAGAGCACAAGTCAAATGTGCTGAAATTTTATGATGTGCACTTGGCTCAAAGTAAACCTAAATTTGACTGGTAGATCCAAAACATCCAGCAGGTCTGGCCTTCTTATTAAGAAAACTTGAGGAGAAAATCTGAATCTGAAGGAAAACATAGACAGCTCACTGAAAATTAACTGAGCTCTTGTATTTCCCCAAAGAAGGCACAAAAAAAAATATGTTTACAAAGCAAAATGGTGGAACTGCCACAGCTGGGCTCAAAGCTGCAACTGTCCTAAATCTGTGTTGTTCTCATTTTTTAATAATGAATTAATTAATTTAATAAATACATTTTAAGAAAGCTACACAGGGAGAACCAGGGCTCTGTTGATTAAGCATATCTCTGCAATTAAAGGGAGCAGAACTTGGTCCAGCAACAAAAGATTCTTCTTTTTATGAAGATTTTTTGGTGGATTTCCTTTCCTGAAAATGATGTTCTGAGGGTGAACTCTAAGTGTCTGCAGTGCAGTTTTAAGGGAATTTGGATTTAATTTGGTTCTTTTAAGTTAAACTTTCTGCAAAGAAAGGGACCTAGTTTCTCTGGGAGAATAATCAACCTCAGACTCCAACTGTGTTTTTTTCTGGCTCTAAAATGTCCTTGTAGCTGGTTACCGCCTAAAATTTGAGTTGCACAAGGAGGTGCTTGTTGCCTTGGTGCAGCCACACAGGAAGCCAAGAGACACTGCCTCAAATCTTATTTTCCATCCCTTTTCTTATAATTTTTACCAGTGCTTGAATTTATCCCACTGATGTAGGTCATGCTACCCTAAAACGGCCTAGACATGGCTTCACTTCAGGAAAATTTTGGATTTATTTTGTACTTGGCTGGCGGGAAATTGCATTGCACATGGCTGGGAGGAAGCCAAACATGACTGAATCTGTAGAAGAAAATCATATTGTGATAATTGTCCCTGTAATTAGCAGATGAGCATTAATAGGGCTTTAAAAAATACACATACACTTAACTAAAATCTTCAAGCAGTTCAACAAAAACTCAGTTTGGTAAACAGACTAAAGCATAAGTAAATAACTTGGCAATATGTGACAATCACAGCACTTACAGAAGCAGGATGTTACATCTGTAGCTTGCAATCCATGGGGAATATCTGCTGGACAACATTGGTTAATTAAATAACTTATTAATATTCTTATAGGATCTAAAATCCAGAATGTTAATTTAATTTGTGTTTGCCTTGTTTGAAACACATATGGATTCAGTCAAGCCTTGTTAAAAACTTTAAAAATCGATTTGAAAATAATCTTTTCTGTTTTAGGAAAAGATTATTCTGCATTATGTAACCCTAGAACCAGTCACATAAACCACTGGGGAAAAAATGGTGTTTCAAAAAAAATAATTTGTTTTTTTTTTTTCCTATGAAAATGATGATGATTAGTGTAAGCTGGCAGCCAATCAGCTCCATTAATTCAAATATTGAAGAGTTTAAAGGAAAATAATGTTGTAAGATGTGTCCAGAGGAACCCAGGAGTGCAAGACCCTGAGTGATCACTTTTACTGAGAGTGTTTATTGGATGTAAGATTTAAGAAGGAATACTAGCAAAGGTTGCTTCTCTTTGGCTTTTTTAATGAGTGTTTGCCCAAAAACTAATCTCTTAATCCCTTGTATCTCAAAAAAGGCTTCTTGGCCATTTTCTGTGTAGTTGAAAACAATAAATTAAAAATTGGAATTTAGGATGTCAGGAGGTACCACGTAGGAAGAAAACAGGAGGTAGAGAATAAAGAAGAAACAAAAACAACCAACCAGCCAAAAACAAAAACAAAAAAAACCAAAATAAAACAGAACAAAAACAAAAAACACAGAAAATAAAACAAAAAAACCATCCAAAACCCAAAACAAACCAACAAAAAAACCACAGAGGAGAGCCTGTGCCACTCTGTCTCCCTCAAAGGAGCTGCACAGAAGATTTTAAAAGCAGCTGGGTGTTTGCATCCCCCTCATTAACACTCCACCACCAGACTTTGTGCAATGACAGGATGCTCTGCTGAACCCTGGGCCCCAGCTGGGAAACCATAAATTTTTCAAGGGACATACCTTAAGCAGGAGGATGTTCACAGTAGAAGACAACAGGGATTTTACTTAATCATGCATTAATGTGGGTAAATAAAAGGCAATCCCATTCAGACAGCGAGTCATGAACTATGCAGAGGGAAACAAAAAAAAACCCCAAAAACCTAGATGCATACAAGTACCCAGGAAGATCAAAGATTTAGGTAGAAGTCTTCCCTAAATAGATCAGCAAATACTCATGACAGTTTGGAAGCTGCATGGATACTCAAGATTGTAACTCCCTTTATTACCTTAATAGAAATAGGATTTAAAATAACCTGATATTGATAACGGTACCAATTTCAAGCTAGGAAGTTTAATTAATAATGTGCTTTTATAAATTTACTCATGAAAAAAAATATTACTTTTCTGACATATTTTATTTTTTTTATTTTTATTTTATCATTTTTATTTTTTTTTGACCCTGTCATTTTGACTGTGTCTAAACCAAAATTGGTAAAAAATGGTTGTGACACTAATTTTTATATTTTAAATTGCCATTCCCATTCTGACCCTACTCTTTCATTAATGGCAATCCCACTTTATTTCCCGTGTGCGCTTCTATCCCAAACTTTGTCGTGCTAAAAGAATTGAGATGAGGTGATCTGCAATACCACCCTATTTTGCAGCCAGGTTTTTCAGTGCTCTAACAGATTTTAAATATCTGATAAACTGGCAGAGGATAAGATAGGAAAATGTGTGTTTCAGTTGTTTTCAGTACAGCACATCCTCTGGCGAGGTGGAAAAGGATTTAGCTAAACAGATAAAAGGTGATTATATCAAACATTCCAAATAGCAGGATGTTTTCCAGAGATAATAAGAACACTACAGTCCAAGTTAACTCTTCAGCAGACTCCTGCCCACATGTGTGGGAACATTAATTTTAAACTACATTGGAACAAAATAATTTTCGATTAATTAATATTGGCATCAAAATGCATCGCAGAGAAGTTGACAGACTTGTAAATAACTCACAAGTAATTCTCAGGAATCATGTAAATTATTGAAATACAATAAACAACAACTGTTACAGACAATTAATAGGAGTCCTTAATGAATTCTGTTCAGGAAAATTCTTAATGTGCTGCCTATTAACTTGGGTGTCTAATTAGCCATGGACAGTACACGAAGGGATCTATAAAATGACACTGAGGGAAGTTTTCTTTGAAATAAAAATTACTCCTATTTTTTTTTTTTTTTGGGTGTGTGCATGAGGGAAAGCACACAACCTTAATGACAAGAAAAAGAGTAGTTAAATTTTTTTATGCCATAGGGCAACAAGAGTGTGCTCCATGAGTTGACCATGTTCACATTTGAAATCTGATCATCTGAAAACTACTCGGTATTGATCTTCCAAATCTGAAATTCAATAACTGTCTGAGAGGATAAACTGGTGAACATGTTTAGTTTATTTAAGTGAAAAAAAACCAAAACCAACAGATGTCAAATGGGCTGCCAGCATCATTTTGGAAAGTGTCTGTACCTTTTATGTCAGCTCTCAGTACTCACTGAGGGGATCTCATTATTGAAAAACATGGTTAAAAAAACGCCTGTGTGCATTTTGGAAAGCTGGAAAGGCAAGTTAATGATCTCGTGGTTAATGATCAAGGGGAGCTTGGTCTAGGTACAGCATGGGGGCTGAGAGAAGGGAGAAGAGTTGAAAGGTGAGCCAGAGATGCCAGTTTGACATCTTTATTCTGCCAAGTGATTAAAAAGTGATTTTGGGGTTCATTGCTTAGCACATTGCAGCTTTCCTTATCAGTTCAGTCTTCCCAGTATCCAAAATAAACTTTTCCTTTGACAGCTGCTGTCTCTCGTCCAGGAACACAGGGATCAGAGGGGTTCTTCCCTTTTCAAGCTGTTAAATAAAAATTCAGTAAGATGGATTAGGCCCAGAGTGATCTGATCTGTTTGCTTTGTGGCTTTATTTGCACAACCTAAGTCTCCACTTTTGCTTTCCTGACCTCTGCACTGACAGGACAAGGGCTTCTGGAAAAAAATTAGTGCAGATCAAAGTCCTGTCACTCAGTTCCTGTCAGTCTTGAAGATGCTTTTCAATGCCATGATTAGAAATGACTGAATTATTTCAAAGATGCTTTTATAGACTTACAATATGTGATTTTTAATTTTTTTTTTTTTTTTTTTTATAAGAGGGTTGTTTGCACCACACATTAAACATGTGTACTAATGGATTTTCCAAGGTAGAAATAGTGAAATGAACCTACTCTTACCAAAAAATTCCAATTACTTACTGTCACGTGCATCTAGTGTGCAACTGATATGAAGGTGTTCACCTTAACTGTAAACAAGGTAGCCTGGAATAATGCAAATTAAAGCTCTAGCACTCACAAAAGCAGAACAGTTTAAGATGTGAGGCATTCATGGAGGTCTATATCCTAACCCTACCTCTCAGTGGATGATTCAGGGCTGCAGGTTTCTCAGGGTCATTTCCAGCTGAGTTTTGAAAATTTCCAGGTTTGGAGAATTTACAGCTTCTCGTGACAATCTTTGCCAGTCTTTGATCACCTTCATAGGGGGAAAAAATAAATTAAAAAAAAGCAAGGAAACAAATGGACAAACCCCAAAACCCCAAATACACTTAAGTGTAATTTTGTGAAATATATTTGTTTTCTCACTGTGTTGTCACTAGGTACCAGTGAGAAGTCCCTGGCCCTGGTGTCTTTATTTGTATTTTCTTCTCCAGGCATTTGATTTAGGGAAATCATCCCATCTCTTGGCCTGCTGGCATTCCTCTCCCTAGTGCAATACAGTTCTAGGTGCAGATTGCACAGGATATTGTGAAATAGAGTGTGGACTCCAGATTTCAGCATCTATTGTCACTTCTTTGGGTGTAGTGTCACCCAAATTGATTGTATTTATTCCTATATTAGCAAAATCTACGCGAAGGCACTTATTCACCACTTTTCTTATTGCCAGCAGGAAGACTTTATTATATGACTGTGAATTCTTCTTCAGTGAACCAACATGCTTTACTCTTGATACTGATTCATTGTTTGAAAAAAAAAAAAAAAAATTGCAAAGGAAATTATTCTCTTTTTGCTGATATTGGCAGTCTCGAAAAAAACCATTGCAGTAGTTCTGTTGTTAAAAGAAGATTAAAATCAGAGGGGAGGTGGGCCTGTGTTTATTTGAATTCAGCAAGAATAATCAGGTTCCATGGTTAAAGGGTAGTTTCTTCTGGGAAAAGAGTGAGAACAGAGTGGGAAGGGATGGACTGAAAACAAATTCTTTCCTGCAGGGCTTCAGCACGTTTGAGGGCATTTCTCAGTGTTCTATACTGAAGCCTAAAACTTCACATTTCTGTTACCACAGCCGAGTTTTATGCGGAATTGACTGCAAAACACATTTTTTAATCAGAAATTATCACATAATCAAGATGTTCTCACAGGTTATGGAGCTCTGTTAAAAGCAATCAATACGTATTAATAAAAATTATTTGACAAATTAGCCCCTAATGTTTAGTTTCTGAGTAGCCAGAAGAGCACATAATGCACAGAAATCTAAATTGAGTATCTGAATTCATGCAAGCAGAATAGCTTGCTAAATGGCATTGATTTCAGGGCAGAAAATGTTGCTAGTCTTAATTTACAATATACATTATAAATGTACAGAAATATACATTATTTCTCTCAAAACAATTGTCTTTGGTCTTGATTGCCAGTAAATCTTTTGTGAAAATAGGGCTTCAAGTCACAATTGGTGAGGAGGGTGCAATAATGGGAGTTTAGAGTCGTAGAATCCCAGGTTGGAGGAGACTTCAAGGATCATCTGGGTCAAACTTTCTTGGCAAAATCTTGGTCCAGGCAAGATGGGCCAGAGCCCTGTCCAGCTGATTTTTAAAAATGTCTAATGCTGGGGAGGGAATCCATCACTTCCCTGGGGAGATTATTCCAGTGGTTGATTTTCATGGTGAAAATTTTCCCTCTTGTAATCAGAGCCTCCTCAGGAGTCCCTTGGAGCCCTCATCCCTTGTCTTCTCCATGTGGCTCCTTGCACAAAGGGAGTCTCCACCTCCTCTGTGGCCACCCTTTAAGCAGTGGAGCAGGAGGGGAGGTGTCTCCTCAGCCTTCTCAAGGCTGGGGCATCCATGTCTCTCAGCCTTTCCTCACAAGTCAGACTTCCCAGCCCTTGCATCCTCTTTGTGGCCCTTCTCTGCAGCCTCTGCAGCCTGCCCAGCTCTGTTTGGCACAACAGGGACCCAACCTGGACACAGTGCTCCAGGTGTGACCCCAAGGAACGCTGAGAAAAGTGGGGTCATGACTTCTTTACCTCTGATTTTCCGTTTTTGGTGCCTCCTTGTGTGGGCAGTCCTGCAGTTTATTCCTTCTCCATCTCTGTGCTCCTTTGCTCCATGGTTTCCTCTTCCTGATGCATCCCAGAATGCTGCTGGCAATTGTAAAAAAAGGTGGTTTTTACCCTTTTACCCTGCTAGGTTTCATCAGAATATTTCTTTTTATAAAGCACTTTGAAGGAGGTGACACAAAAAAAGTGGTGCTGGTCAGTGTGACCGTGCACAATGTTTGTAGGCAGAGAAAACTTACAACACCTGAATGAGGAATGTCCTGTTGAATGGACCCCATGCTGGAATTCATATCACATTTTCTTATTTTTCTGCCCACAGATTTCTTGTTTGAAAGTACAAACTGGCAAGGGATAAGCAGCTCTGGACACACTCTAGAGGGTGAGCAGTGGTACATCTCTGAAGGAGATGTTATGCATTTTATGCATCTAATTAAAAGGGCAAATGGAAAACATCCAGCCTCTTGTTGGCAGGCCTACTGCTCAGGATGAGACCTTGCAAAGAAAAATAAGGTTTATGAGCAGGGTTTTATTTGCAAAAACACATCCCCAGTCCCTGGTTTCAGCTGGAGGGATGAAGGACTCAGTAGTGCATCGTGTTTTGATTAAAAGCTCCAACACTGATGCCAAGCCTTGCATGCAAAAATACTGAGAAAAGCAAGCATGTAGGTCATGGAGAAGTGTGATAAACTGTGAGACTTTCCATCTAGGTGTTATTTAACTGGAAATTCCAAGTACACAGCGCTTGCTAAAGTCAGGGAGACCCAGAAACAAGAGTTGGCACCTGTCTGGGCTGTGGGTACTGGAAGGGGGGCATCTCTGGTGAGCCAGGTCCATTTCCATGAGGTTTTATCCTGTTTTATTGGGTGAAGAAGAGGAAGAAAAAAAGAGCAGAGAAACAAAAATGAGAGCGGTTTCCCCAGAAATGTGTTGTGTCTATGTTCCTATATATTTTTTAAACCAACTTCAGAAGAAGTATGTAGAATAAACCAGTTATGTTTTGTCAGATCTTCCAGTGAAATAGGCAGCACATAAAAATCTGGAGAGCTCATGCTGACAGACAGGGGAAATTGCTCTTTGGATAGGTGCTCTTAGCGTTGTCTGGAAAGAGAAGTGTTTAAATAATTCAAACACTCCAGAGGAAAGGAGGTCTTGGTGGGCAGCAGCTGCATGGGATTAAAACAGCAGAGCACGTGACACATCATGATCCAATGAAATAAATGTTCTGGTGCACAATATCCTGCACATTTTCACATCCATGAGTACCTCTGGAGTGGTCTGGGTGCCTGTGAGAATCACTGACACAGCTGCTGGGCTATTTGTCGTGGTGTTCCATGTCATGTTGACTTTGTGCTTTGGTCTCCCTGTCCTGGTGTTTAAAAT
>NC_031799.1:71810690-71826015 GCF_001522545.3 Parus major | reverse complement strand
ATTATTATTATTATTATTATTATTATTATTATTATTATTATTATTATTATTATTATTATTATTATTATTATTATTATTCCATATATATATTATCATATTATATATTGTATATTGCATATAATATATAATACATTGTATATTGTATATGGTATATTGTATGTCGTGTATTGTATATTGTATACAATATATAATGTATATTGTATATTGTACGTGGTATATTGTATATTGTATACAATATAGAATATATTATATATTGTATATTTTATATTGTGTATTGCATATTATATGTTATATGTTACATATTATATAGTATATTGTATAGTATTTTATATATTATATATTTATATATAATATTTTTATTGATCCTAATCAATTGTTACTGCCTTCTTTTAAGACAGTTTCTATTACCAGATTTTTTGGTTTTTTATGTTTGCCATTATCCCTGACAAATACTACTGGTCTTCAAATTCCTGTCCAGTTCCAAAGAAATTTATCATTGCAGGAGTTTATGTACTTTTGAAATACACTACTCATTAGGAATTATTAATTCTTATAGATTAAGGATCACTTAGCATCATCATGCTCAGGATTAATTACTATTACATTTGCTAGCAATGGGGTATTAGCTTTATTTTTGTGTTCCTTTTGCTTCTTGGCTAATGCAAAGTAAATAGTTTTGGTGGTTTTTAAGAGACCAGACAACATAATTTCTTATAAAATTTTGACTTAAGAAATGTTCTTGAAGCACTGCCTCTGTTTGTTTTCCCATTTTATATAATATAGTTTTCTCCTGGATTTTTATGTGGAAGCATGTGACTCAACAGTATGGAAGCAACTTGCTAAAAAATAAAAATGCCAGAAGGAAGCTGATTCTTGAGCTGAAAAAGCAAATTGGTCCTTAATGAGATGTTAATTCTGGCATCCTAGGAGATTCAGATTAGAAGATTTTATGCTTAGGAAAAAAACAATCAGATGGAAAACCTGGTGGTGTTGAACTTAATGCAAGTTCTAAAAGCAATTTGGTTCCAGAGTAAAAGAAACACAAATTAAAAGCTGAATATTCAATTCAGAGACAGATGGACATTATTGTTTCCTTCTTTTCCCCTTGAAGTTTTTTGCCAGATTTTTTTTAAAAATACTATTTCTATAAAGAGCTCATTAAGCAGAGCAAAATACATCATGTTTTGGCACCACTTTTTCTTACTTTTTTCCTCTCCAGGTATGTTTACTTGTTGTTAAATAATGAATTAAGGAATATTTCATTGCTACTAAAAAATAGATGCAATAGTTCAGGAGCCCTTTTGCTTTTCTCCAGTAATGAAAAAACTTCTGTTCAGAAGCAGAGTACCCAAATATTCCTTTCTTTGATTTAAAATCTCTGTTAAGTCACTTGCTTAAGGGTCTTTGGTGTTCATCATCCAGGTGCAAAATTCCCTTAAGCATTTAAAATACTGTGGAATGATACATCTACTCTCTTACAATTTAGGGTTATTTTTTTTTTTTTCACTTCCAGAATAATAAATGAACTTGTTGAAGATTTCAAACTGGAATATATAAAATTGGTATTGTCTTAAGCAAATAAACCTTATTCTTTAATATGTTGAGGACATTGAGCACTGTTGGTAGAGGTTTTAAAAGAATGTAGAAGAATTATGGTGATATAGATTAGATGAGGCCTTTTAACTTTTTCAGCAAGGGATTAATTTATTCCCTTTATAAAAATCACATTTTTCCTAAGGGGAATAACTTGGGAAATGCTTTCATTCTTGATTGTTGTTTTTTCTTTTTTCTTTATTTTTTCCCCCAAATATAAGTGTAATTACAGGAACTCCATAACAAGTCCATGGCTGGATTTTTTTCCTATTAGGCTACAGAATTAATGCATGTTTTATTGCAAGGAATCAAGAAGACAGGGGAATTATAGATGAGATAATATCATTAAATACAATAAAGAATAACTAGCTATGAAAATTGTCAGTCAAAGTAGCAGGAAGAAAAATACCAGAGGGGTGTCTCACCTTTCCTACCCCATTTCAGGTTTTTAGTTTTTTTGTCTGAATTTATTGCTATTTAGACAGATGTGCCTGTGCTGTACGAGTTCTTGTCAGGTGTTAATAACAAGGCTGAAACACCCCCACTTTTCCCCCTTCATTTACCCTGTGAATTATCTGGGATGGTTCTTTTTGGGGTGAAAAGACACTACATGCCATGTGCTTATCTTTTTGTGCATTCATGGATAATGAGGATAATGAGTACTTGAGTGAAATGCTGACAGTATGAAGCATATGAATAATTCAACTTAGAGATACTGGTTTTGAGGTTGTATTTTTGTTCAGGTTATATCACAGGTGTACAGCTTTCTCCAACCTGATGATGCTATAAAATAATGATTAATAATAATTAATTTATATTTATGTTATATTAATGGCCAGAATTATTAAAGCATGAGGTTTCATGCTGAATTATGGTTGCAGAGCTAGTATTTCATGGGCATTACTTGAGCTGAACACCTGCTTGAGAATTGACATTGCACCATGAATTAGGAGAGTCAATATATTATTTTCTATGGTAGAATAAATTAATCAATGAGATTGAAATTAATGTTTCAGCTGCTCCCCTGTGGCTATATCTGTAATATTAGAATACTAATTTGAGGGAAACATGCTTGAGTTATCGATACCTTCTTCATTTGGAAACATGCACTGGAATAGCTCCACTCTAAATCAGGGAATTATGAAGTCTGGAAAATTCAAAAGGTTGACTCAGACAAGACCTTAATTTTTTTGTCTCTGAAATTAGGGAAAGAGTGAGGTAGAATTCAAGAGCTTCACGATTTGATGAAATCACGCTTCAGCTTCCTTGGTATTTATGATTCCTTTCGGTTTATGTGTCACTTCATGCATATTTGGTGCAAATATGTGTAGTTCCACTCTTCTGATCGTGATTTTGACAGACATCTAACTCCAATGTGCATGAATGCATGCCAGCTTTTAGTATTTTTCTTTTCTAATGGACGGGTATGAGACATGCACATGAAATCTGCTTTGTTTGCCTGTCCATATCCACAGCACTCTGATCACAGAATCCCAGGATGGTTTGGGTTGGGAGGGACCCCAAATCCCCCCCATTCCCACCCCAGCCATGGCAGGGCCATCTCCCAGTGTCCCAGGAGCTGCCAGCCCCAATGTCCAGCCTGGCCTTGGGCACTGCCAGGGATCCAGGGGCAGCCCCAGCTGCTCTGGGCACCCTGTGCCAGGGCCTGCCCACCCTGCCAGGGAACAATCCCTGCCCAAGATCCCATCCATCTCTTTTAGTTTGAAGCCATCCCCCCTCGTCCTGGAGCCCCAGCCCAGCTCTCTCTGCTCATGTCCCATTGCTTTGACGAGCACAAGCCATTACTGAACCCAGGAGCAAGGACAAAATTATTGATTTCCATTGCTCTGACCTGAAACGACCCAAGTTAAAAGCATTTCCAACATCACCAGTGCCAAGGAGAAGAGATTATAATGGTTCTCCGTGTTTTTGTGCCGGGCTGCGGTGAGACGGGAATGTGTGGAAGCGATGTAGCCTCCAACCAATGTGAGCTGGAGTAGTGCAAGGAGAGGTTTTGCCATCTGTTTGCAGAACAGAAGAGGGGAAAATCCAAAATGAAGGGCAGAATTTTAGCACAGCACTCCAGAGCCTGGCAGCTCTTTCATTTTTTTATATATATATATATATNCCTGCCCACCCTGCCAGGGAACAATCCCTGCCCAAGATCCCATCCAGCCCTGCCCTCTGCCACTGGCAGCCATTCCCTGGCTCCTGGCCCTGCAGCCCTTGGCAATTGTCTCTCTCCACCTTTGCTGCGGCTCCTTCGGGCCCTGCGAGGCCACAGGGAGCTGAGGCCAAAGCTTCTCCTGTCCGGGCTGAGCAATCCAAATTCTCCCAGCCTTAATGATGTCCTACACTTACCTCCTGACAGAGGAGGAATATTTAGTTTTGCCATTCAAACATCTTCTGCATAGACAGCGGGTTACAAAAGCTCAGACTTCAAATCCTCATGGATGTCCTTCACATATTGCATTTCCATTCATAGACAGCTCTTCCTGCCCCTTTCCCTTTGCATCAGTGCATCCACACAAACAGAGGTTATTGCAGGAAGATGTGTCTTCTGGGTAATGCAATTTTTTGCTCCTTTTATCCAGCAAAAAAGATCCCAGGAAGAAATTCCAGGGCTTGCAGATATTTATCCTGCTTAGGATCCCGCACTCTGGAAGACAGGGCTGGGAGTGATGTGCCTGTGGATTCAGAGTTTCAGAGGGGAATTCAAGATATCTGTAAATTCCAGAGTCCCCTCTCTAAATCCCAGCCAGTATTTTTTTGTAGCTCCTCATGGCTTGGAACAGCAATAATTTGGCTTCTGTTGAGTCTGTTTGTTCAACTGTTCTTCCTAAAAGCAGGGGTAGGGAAAACTAGGGAGGAAAGAACAACTGCTGCTGCCACAAATCAGAGTTACTTATTGTTCTAAATATTATAAATATTATTATAAAATAATAAACATTATATATTAATTAAGTAAATTAAATATTATAAAATAATAAATATTCTAAAACTTAGGCGTTTTCATGGAGTTTGGTGAGTTTCATGATGCAGGCAGAACCAGGGCAGAAGAAAAAAATTCTCATTTGCTGACGATGCCTTTGTGTCATTTCCAACACAGACTGGAAGCAACTTCAGCTTCAAATGCAGACTTAAATTTGAATGAACTGGCATTAATTAATTAATAATAATTAATTAATGTTATGAATGAAGATTTTATGCCTGTTATAAAACCAAACCAACAACAAAACAAGAAAAAAGCAGGAAGTTAAAAATATGTTAGTCCTCAGATTGTCAGATGTGTTGTTGCAAAAGCCATCAAATGGGGAGGTGGAAGTAAGGGGTGTACCTGAAGAACTGAGATATTTTATGACCATTTCTTCTCCAACATGATACTAACATATTATTCATTATGTTATCCATGTTGTCATTAAAAAAAAAAAGTCTTGTTTCCTAATTTATTCAGCAGTTGCTGTGACTTGAGCTTTAGAGAGGGTGAAAAGCTCAGTTACAGCAACTTGCATTTAATGAAGATGAAAATTATATTCTCAGAGAGAACTTACAGTGAGTATTATGGGACTCAGCAGAATGTACTTGTCTAAGTGCTAATGTTGATTAAAAGACACCATAAAACACAGCCACACCATTTTCAGATTTTCCAAACCATGTTTTTGAGCTCAGTTCTGCACACAAAAGTCACGTTCTTATGGCAGATGTGACCTTCCCCTACATTAACCAGCTTTCTCCTGTTGGGACAGTGTGAGCTAAAAACATTCCTGCTGTGGCAAAGAGGAGTTTTCATCATTGGTAAAGACTCTTAACTACTTAGATTAACCTGAGAAATGTCTGTGAGATGTTTTCGCAGCCCTGTGCTAGCACAAGATCTACATTTGCACAGGCAGAGGTGACATCAAGGCTTGCAACAGAACTGTGGTTGTGGACCAAGACTT
The DNA here is from genome assembly GCF_001522545.3 of Parus major. Classification (NCBI taxonomy): domain Eukaryota; kingdom Metazoa; phylum Chordata; class Aves; order Passeriformes; family Paridae; genus Parus; species Parus major. The sequence continues at coordinate 71,820,484 of NC_031799.1, read as the reverse complement.
AAAACCCTGAGAACCCAGTAAGAAAAGTATTTTTAAGAGCTAGATCTCAGTTTATTAAATCACCATTATCTAGAAATACAAAGCATCCGGTTCACATCAAGCATCCAGTTCTGTCAAACTCAATTTGAATTTACATTAAATCAAACAGAAATAATTTTTTTGAAGTTGTCTTGGTTTTACTCCATGTGTTAACTATGAGGGCAGTAAGGGTGTGAAATAACATGAAGACAGATGTATGCCAACATATTCAAGTACAAATGTAATCTTGCTGCAATTGAGGGAGAGAAGCATGTCTTGATTAAAAATTTCTATTACTTTCCTCCTCTTCTTAGGCAGGTCAACTTTTTAATCATCAGTTATATTGCTCATTATGAACAGTCTAATGAGGCCAGAATCTGGTGCTTTAAGATTAATTTTTGCAGATAGGAAAACTGCTCTGTCAGTGTCATTTGATTTACTCAAAAATATGACTGAATGGGCTGTAATTTATAAGGGGAACGATGACAGTCATAAAAAGAAAATATTTAATTTCAGCTTCTGCTTTTCCTGGCATGAAATAAGAAACATCTGCAGTAGTCATTAGCTCGTGGCTGAACAATGCATCAGCCAAAGTCAGCAACAAAAGTGAGCAGTGGATTAACTTTGTCCTCACTGGTGGCAACTTTGGGATCAGTTTTACTTTTATTAAAGCAAGAGATCCTGACCAATGTAGCATAAAGTAAATAAAGATTCCAATCTGAAAGCAAGGTGGTGGATGCTTCATCAGTGCCATCATCACTTGCCCTCTCAGGGTGGAAGAGGGGACCTGAGCAATTTAAAAGAATCAGTAACTCAAAATAAAATAGATTAATTGTGCTCCAAGCGTTGCAGATGAATAAATGAATGCCCAAAGACCATGAGATAAAAGTTTTTGTAAAACAAGGAATGTAAACTATCAGGCTATGAATCTTGGTACTGATTTGAACTGGGATGTGTCAAGCATTTCTTTCATGCATCTTGCCATTAAATACAGAAATAATTAAATTACAGAGGTTTTTTTTCTGGCCTTGCTGAAATCAAACTGGTGGCAATGCTTTAGGAGAAATACCTGACCCTTATTTAGGAAAAAGATACATTGGAACTGCAATAATCTGGTTAATCAGCATTGAACTAAATGGCTTTTTTTTTTACATAATTTCATTTTCCACTGAAATTAATTTCATACTCTGTAATGGGGAGCATTGCATCTGCATTTCTCATGAACTGTGTTCATTCAAAAATGGCCCACAGTGGCTGCACTGCTCTGCTTTGACTTGGCAGGCCTAAAATCCACATTTTCTGTGCTGAAGGCACTTGGCTTGGTGTGTCAGTTCTGCTTGGAGCCTGAGAACTCTACAGGTTGAGTAGGAGAGGAGACAGGACTTGTGGGTGACACCATAAATCTGGTTAATTTTCATTTTTACAGCAATTTTCACCACCACGTTTGGATAGGAGGGAGATGATTTAGCACCATAAACATAGAAAAACAAAATTTATGTGGGTTTTTGTTTTTTTTTAATGTTGTTAGCCAGTGTGTGGTACCCGAATCACAGTGTCAACACCCTGTCTGGTGAGAACTGGAGCAGCAAAGAGGATGTGATTAATAGAAAACCAGAGTGCAGTGAAACATAGCAGTGATGGCCTGCCTGGTGAGAACAAAGTGATGAGGGGAGCCTGATTAAAAGGAATCAAAACAGCCTAGCAAAGCAGCTGAACAGCATCACAAGGGAGGGAGAGGGAAGTGACAGCACAGTTCAAGAGAAACTTCAGGGAAATTGAGGTTTTTTTCCCTCAGTTTAATGGGATCTGTGGGATTGTATCAGCTTTTGCACTGTTTGGGAGCAGAGGAAGTATCAGACTGGAGAAGGGCTACCAAACCCTTTGGCAGAGGAACTGAGGACACAGGTGATGTGTGCTCACAGAGCGTAGAGCAAATTTAAAAAAAAAATTCAAAAAATACTCTATGTGCAGTTTAACACTTTTAACAGGTGTCCAGGGCCCGTTATTCACCAGCCTATAAGTTGAATAGTCAGATTTGTGACTGCCTGTGAGGATCCATCAGCTCCAGGAGCAGAAGTGGCCATCATCACGACCTCACAGCCCAAAGAGCCAGGCTTTGCCTTGCTCACAAATTGGATAAACCCAGACAGGGGAGGGGATTTAGAGAAGGGATTTTGATAAGGTGAGAGAATCCCATCTGATCTATCTGGCAATCTCTGCTCTGGAAGCAGCTGGGAAATGGCATTGTTTAGGTTATGCATATTTCATTTTTTTTCCCCCCACTCTGTTCATTTACCTGAGTGCCACTGTGGTACAATCTGCAGTTACAACTTCTTCTAGAAATATCTCTTCTTGTTTTGAGGTGGACATCAAGAGTTAAGCAAAAGAACAAACAAAACCAGCCCTTCAGCACTGAATTTGTTTTCTGTATATAAATTTCTGTATTTATTTTCTATCCTTTCTTTGTTTCCATCAACCAACAGAACACTCTAACCCTTCCTTCTGAGCATTTCTACTGTTCCTTGTTGTGGTAACATTTCTGTTAATTTTCTCTTTCTTTGACAATTTCAAGCAGTCATTTTGCTGAAATGCAAACACAAGAACTGGAAAACTTAACCCAAATCAGTTTTAAAACCATTATAGGAGGCACCAAACTGATTTTATGTGTTTATTTATATTTTTTTTTAACATGTTTTATATATCAATTTTCAGGAATCTCACATTTATTATGACATTATTTATCTTCATATTATTTATCTTCATATTTATTCTTCATATTTCTCTTCATCTTTATTCTTATTGTTGAAAAAAGAGTTGGGTGAGATGATGGAAAATGGATGGAATAAAAAACAGCAGCAGGATTTGCATCAAAAATAATGTGGCCAGAAAGACCAGGGGTTAGGTCACAGATTGGGCTCTGTAATCTTGAAGTCTTTTCCAACCTAAATGATTTTGTGATTCTGTGTTTGATCAGTGGGTAAACAGGAAATATTTACAATATCAAATATTATATTTACAATATAAATTGCTGATGGACAATCCATTGAGCAGGAAAAGATGTTAATCTGGCCTGCAGACACTCAGCAGAACCCCTGTCATGTAGAAAACTGGAAACTGCAGATATTATTCAAACCCAAATATTAGCAATGGCTGTAATTCAATTTAAAACTGGACAAGAAACTGTAATTTTTCAGCACTGTTGAGCATTTTCAACACATTTTAAAAGGGATTCTCAATATAAGGTCATGGGAACTTGTAAGTGTAATTTTATTGCAGAAGTAAGGAATTCTGATTTTCAAGATTTTGATCAGAAGGATTTTTTTGATCAATAATTCAGATTGTTTTAAGAAAAAAAAATAGCATTCCCCTACACCACTATGTGGAGAGCAGGAAAATTGATCATAAATATCCTTTAAAGGCCTCAAGGTGTGTAAGAAAGGCCAGAGGATTTTGGAACCTGAAGAAGAAGGAATATGGACAGAAAACACTTCCTTTTCCTTAAGTTTACTGGTTCATTTTTTTTGGGTAACATGACCATTAACATCTTTCCTCCTTAATGGTCTTTGAAAACAAAGAGCATCTGCTATATTTATCATTATAATGGTATAATTATAAATATTTATATTTATATTTATCTGCTATATTTATCAAGTTTTTACCAAGGTATTCAATTTGCTGTCACTGTTTAAGTTGCTTGGTAAATCAGGTATAAGAATGAAGAAGAAAAGGAAAGTTCATCAAATTGAGCTTTCCTGTCCCTCAAGGAGAACAGAAGCTTCTGGAAGTATTTAAAAAACAAAAAAAGAGAAACAAAAAGCAAGGAAAAAAACCAAACCAACCAACCAACCAATCAATCAAACAAAAAAACAAAAAAAACCCCAAAAAAACACAAAAAACCCACAAAAAACAAAATAAAAAACCCAAACCAACAAAAACCCCAAAACCAAACAAGTGAAAAACCTCAACCGACCAAAAAAATAAATTAAAAGAAGTCACAAAAGAAAACCACAAAAGATCCCCAAAACCCACAAGAACAAAACCAAACCAGCCAACCAACCCACCAACCAAAACCCCAAACAAAAAATAAAAAACCCTACAACAAAAAACCACCAAAAAACCCCCACAAACAAAACATAGCAAAAACCCAAACCAAAAAAACCCAAAACAAAACAAAACAAAAAACCCAAAAAACAATGAAACAAGCAAACAGAAAACCAAAAAAAGGGGGGAAAAGATCTCTTTTCTTGGGACCTGATTGACAACTTTTATGTAGGGATGCCAGAAACTGCTGGCCTCCTCCAAACTTTTGGGGATGCATGTGGAGAGAAGATTGAAAATGTTTTGGGAAACAGCTAAAAAGAGCCTCACTGAGCCTTTCACTCACTGAGGTTTGCATTAGTGATGGCAAAATGGTAGCAAAATTTGCATGATGACTTTCTACTGGGAAAGATTGTCCTAATTGCAGAGGAATTAATTATCCTGGAGTTGTAAGCTGGAATTTGGTGCTGGCTAGGCAAAACTCTGGTGATTTCAGTGGGTATCTACATTTTAAAGCAGTGTGGGGGGCCATTAGAGTAATTCTTGAGCTGCAAGGCAGTACAGTAAAAGAGGCACAGCTAGTGGAAGGTAATATAAATGTGTATTTCATTGATTTATTCCAGGTCAGCAGGAGACAATAAATTCAGTCAGTCACTTTTTACACTTACAAAATGGATCTCACCTAAAGAGCTTTGTGTGTTACAGAGAATCAGGAAGAAGATGGATAAGTGAAGAAAACCCAGCCAAATATTGGGTTTTTTAGTTTTAGCAGGCACTTTTCTCTGTCAGCTGACATAGAGTAGGGCATGGAGGTTTGTGTGTATGTTTTTGTGTGTGTTTTTTTTAAAACCCATAGCATGTCATTGTGTCCTTTTAATGCAGAGTCATGGATAAAATTCACTAGGTTAAAACATGGAATATTTATGAAGTGGAACGATTTGTTCTCTGGATGAATATTTCATGACTGCTGTTTTTTATGTCTGATTTCTTCAACATGCCTTCTACTTAGTCACAACAATCTTTGATGTAGAAAGAGCTGGCAGAGTGCTGTATTCAGTAATTAACACAGACTTTAAAATAGGTGATTTAAGGTAAATTTAAATATTCCATTGGATTTCGTTAAGAGCAATATTTTCTGTTTGGTGAAATCATCATAAAGTTCCCAGTGAAAAAAAAAAAAAAGGAAAAATTAGAGTTTGGGATTAACTCCTGTCTTTTGCATTTTGTCTTTGTCTTGAAATCCTTTTTAGATTTCAACAAGTCATTGACTTAGTAAAGTCAGTATTTCATGTTAACATTAATAATGCTGTATAAAGTTGAGCAATTGACAATGCAGTAAAACTGCATCTGTTAGCATTTGGATCACCCAACTCTGAACCTGAACTTTTCCTTGCATGAATATTAACTGGAAAGTGCCACGGGGGCCATGCAAATTATTCATGAGCGCGTGTTAAATTCAGAAGGAATTTTTAACTTTAAAAACAAACACATATCTTTGACCTAAAAACTAACAGAAAGAAGTGTAGCCTAAAAAAAAAAAAAAAAAAATTGGAAAATATTTATGAAAATTTGTTGCTTTCATTTTAATTTTTTAGACAAGTGTTTATTGATGCTTAATTCTGAACTTTTTAAAAGAAAGAGTGCTCTAAAATGGGTGAGTTTTTCTTTTTTTTTTCTCTTGAAAGGATTGAAGTTGAGTTGATTTACTACAAGCATGGAAATTTTTTTGGTTGACCCAAATAAGAGTTTTCTACTTCTGCTTAATAGATAGTTCTTTTAATACGTAGGTTCTGGGGAAAAAAAAACAAAACAAAACAAAGAAAAACCAAAAAAAATCAGGAAAATAAACAACAAAATATTATTTTTCAGGTTTTTTCTTTCCTGAGCTAAGGGGTGGATGGAGAAGACAAGCTAGTAATTTCTTTTTTGTTGGTGTACTTAAATGTAATGGAAATCAATCGAGTTCCAGCCCAGGCCGTCTTGACCGTGTTTCTGCTGGTCGTTTCCTCAGATCTCCAGGATCACACACTCCATGTATTTACCCTGAATGCCTGAGATGAAGGCTGTGGAAGCAGAAAGGAAATGAACCCTTTAAATTTAGCATATTTCAATACCCATAAAATCCCAGGATGGTTTGGGTTAGATGGGAACTCCAGGATCTCATCCCACCCCAGCCATGGCAGGGCCATCTCCCAGTGTCCCAGGAGCTGCCAGCCCCAATGTCCAGCCTGGCCTTGGGCACTGCCAGGGATCCAGGGGCAGCCCCAGCTGCTCTGGGCACCCTGTGCCAGGGCCTGCCCACCCTGCCAGGGAACAATCCCTGCCCAAGATCCCATCCATCTCTTTTAGTTTGAAGCCATCCCCCCTCGTCCTGGAGCCCCAGCCCAGCTCTCTCTGCTCATGTCCCATTGCTTTGACGAGCACAAGCCATTACTGAACCCAGGAGCAAGGACAAAATTATTGATTTCCATTGCTCTGACCTGAAACGACCCAAGTTAAAAGCATTTCCAACATCACCAGTGCCAAGGAGAAGAGATTATAATGGTTCTCCGTGTTTTTGTGCCGGGCTGCGGTGAGACGGGAATGTGTGGAAGCGATGTAGCCTCCAACCAATGTGAGCTGGAGTAGTGCAAGGAGAGGTTTTGCCATCTGTTTGCAGAACAGAAGAGGGGAAAATCCAAAATGAAGGGCAGAATTTTAGCACAGCACTCCAGAGCCTGGCAGCTCTTTCATTTTTTTATATATATATATATATTTTTTATTTTTCAGAGTGGGAGGTGCTGCTTGGGAAGGGTTTTGAATTGCAGCCACAAGAAAGGGTGCTAAGCACCCCTTGGAAACCCAAAACCCTGCACTGAAAACGAATAAATGTGCTCTGAGAAACGTGTGGGAAAGTAGGTGAGAGGCAGAAAAAAAATCCATAGGCTCAGGATGAAATAAAAACATCTTAAAAATAAAAAAAAAAAAAGAAAAAAAATGGAAAAACTCAAAATCAATAGGCCTGACTCCTACACTAATGAAAAGTGAAGGGCATGGAGGAGCACTGATGGATGCTATGAAAATGTTTCTTTCAGGGGTGAATTCAGAGAGGCTGATAAAGTGTTGGCTTCCAGTCAACAGCTTTATTCACCAAGAGAAGAGAAAAATCAGTGTAAATGATCCTTCCTTGTTCATGAGAAAAGGCCTCCATTTTTAGTTATTTTCTGAAAAATTAGGAATTATATAGATGAAAAATTAAGAGGAAAAATGCAGCATTTCTGAGAAGAATAAAGGAACCTCACACCAGGTGTGTTTTTTCTATTTCTCATCACAGTCCATTTGCCTAGTTTGCACCTTTCAAAGCCATGCTCACGTGAGCAGGAGAGAAAAAAAATCACTTTCTTTTACACTTGAGCATGTTTCTCCTTTGCCATTCCTGCTTATTGAAGTACAGATGTCAGCAAAAAAGTTTGTGTGCTCAGTAAAACTGGATTAAGACTCAGAAATTTGTTCAAATTGGCCAAGGTTTAAAGTAAGTTTCCTTGCCAGTCGTATTTTGGGGCAGAACAATGCATTATTTTTGAAGGGCTCTGGCTTCAGCATGGCCTCTGCAGATATCCCTTGACAAACTGATATATGGCTTTTTATCACTGTTTCTAAACCCAGGTCTGTGGTAATGAATTTTTGAGGTATAGATTTTACTGTTTTAAGTATTAAAATACTGTTTAATTGAAACTGCGTATTACTGACACCGTTTTTCCGCGCTCTACGTCACGCATGATTTTCAACACACGTTTTTCAGTGCTAAACAATTATGGATTCAGACAGATATTTATTCTGGTTGTACCAAAGCTGAAAATAAACCAAATACAGGCTGCAAAGTTCATGGGATCTCCTTTTGTTTTTGCCCAACCAGAAAAGTTAGAAGAGAATATTTGTGTGTGTATTATTCCTTAAGCAGAAGCTTCCAGTCTCCAAACTCTCCCTGAACAAAGAACATAATCTTTTATTAATTTAAAAATATCTTCTTTGCCTTTCTTGCACCAGGACTTGGTTCTTCTCCCACACCTGTGTTCATGCTGTGTAGCTTTACCGTGGGGCATTTCCTTTCTCCCTGAATTTACCAAAAAAACTGTTAAAAAGCACACACTGCACCAAAGCAACGTTTCTCCCTGCATGGGACTCCTCCAACACCACATCTCTCATTTTATCTGCCACCTGCCCCTTTGAATTCTCATTCTCTTGGCAATTTATGCAATTTAGAGCTCAGGTTTGCTGTGATGGAGATGGTGCTGTGTGGAAGTTTTTATTCAAGAAGAATGCCAGCCCCCAGTCAAGCTCAACAGGGCACTATAGACTTATATGTGAATAAATATAAATATATATATATATATTAAAAAAAACCAGTCAATTCTTTTGCAGAACCTATAATGAAGCCAGTTATTTGCACCAAGAACTCCCCCTGGTCCTGTGCAGTTTTATTCATTAAACAAATGCATTTATTTAACAATAAATAATTTTATGCATTTTCTATGATGCATTTTCTCAATGGCTATTGAATCCTTTCTGTCTCATTTCAAGCTAAAGACTTTTAATATTTAATTTAATATTGATGTAATATTTAATTTAATATTAGTGGCTCTCTGTTTTAAGAGGTGTTGGCCAATCTTAATGCTTTTATGACAAAGTTTCTGTCTGCCTGCTGGTTTGTACAGCTTCATTGCCTGGAAGGGATGGCAGCACAATCTTTGCAGCTGCCACAACAAATTTGCCAAAACTCACAAAGTGGGAAATCACTGAAAATTGAAGGATTCATATTTGCCCTGAAACTTTAGGGTTTGAAGGCCACTGGGGTTTCCTGGGTATTTATTCACCTTCCCAGCATGTGGAGAGTCTGGGTGCAATCACAGGCCAGCTGGTTGAAGTTATTTTGGGGTTAAAAATGGCAAATCCTGCCACAGGAAGCTCAAGCATTAAGGTTAGTGTCTGATATAGAGTTGGTGTTTGTCTTAGCTGCTATTTTCTCATCTGTTTGGGGCATTTTTTATGTATTGCCTTCTGAATACTTTTTTATGCTGTTGGATGTTGCACAGTGAATGTTTTCAAGTGTGGTACAGATAAAAAAACACATGGAGAGACCTAATCCAGCCTCCTTTGCCAGTCCAGAGCCAGCAAACACTCCCTGAACATCTGAGTGGGCTTTTATTGTGGGTTTTTTTTGGATTTTTTTTCATCCCCCAGGTGGGAGAATAGCCTTAAAATAAAAAGTATTAACACTGTTATTACTTTGCAGTGTGGTGTGTGATGAAATTTTAAAATTTAAATTTTAAAATTTAGAATTTAAAATTCCACCTTCACATAAGAACAGGTAGTGAAATTTCTCTTAAAACACATAAAAAAATGAAACAGCTTCAGGCAAGTGATTGAAATATGAAAGAATGAAATTGTTTGGCTTGAAAGACAAAGCTTTCTACCTGTGACTATGGGGATTTCCCAGGTAGGTTTATCCTCAGTAAGAGGTGCTGGAAGGTGCCTCCTTCTATAACTGTATTTTACAGCCTTTTTTTAGCATTTGGTTTTCAGATTATTTATTTGGTTGCTGGAGAGTGCTCTTTGAGACCTAAAGAAGCAAAGGCTTTTGCACACTGATTTGAAACCTTACCTAATTTTACCTTTTCAAGCACACTTATTTTTATATTTTTATATTTTTATATTTTTATATTTTTATATTTTTATATTTTTATATTTTTATATTTTTA